>NW_025058780.1:0-6574 GCF_019279795.1 Protopterus annectens
ATAGGCCAGGCTGCCACTTTAGAACTACATTTTAAGCCTGGACAATTTTCCCTTCTAAAGGAAATACAGCATGGTGTTGCCTCTACCTAAAATGACTTCTAATAAGTAGCTCACTGTAAGCATGGAAAACACACTAAAGTCACACTTTTTGATAACTAGAGTTGACCATGAGCAGTCCCAAATGATCTGCCTCAGCTTTCTTCCTCCTTGAAAACTGTTGACTCTTTTAACATTTCTACAGGATTTCTGTGATGCTACGACATAAGATTATCTGCAATGCCTGTGATCTTGCTACAGGAAATAATGTTTCACACATCTGAAACACGTCTAGCACCTGGCGAGTACACAAGCTCTTTTGAATGTGGATTCATTTTCATTTGCCTAATAATTCAAAGTACGACAGTCCAATGCTGTCCAAAACTGAGGTAGTGGGAATGGGTTCATAGGTGTTTCAGGCCATCTGCCCAAAGGCATTTATGCTTATTCAGCCAGAATGCTGCCTTCTCGCCACCCCCTTAGATTAGCCCCTCAGCCTCAGTCCGTTAAACTCCCATCCACCACTCTCTAGTGAGAGATTCTTCAAGGAATCTGTTACTGAAGTTCCCGGGACAGGAATCTATCCCTCCGTGCCAATTTACTCATTTATTGTTGTGGTGAGGTTTAGATCCCTAGAGCCGGTGGCTCGAGGGGATATGGTTTTCTTAGGTGGAGCATGTCCATCAATTCTGGGTTGACACGCCTTGTATGTCGCGGTGAGATCACCTCTGAGTAGGGCAGTGCATGCAACTGGAGTACAGTTGAGTTTCTTCTGCCAGTCGAGCTGCATAGGGTATCTGTTTGAGGCTGCGATCCTCTCTTGGTGAGGTACTCTGTGGTCTTTCCAGCTGTTGCAAGTGTCTTGTAAGGGTACATCCCGAATGCATGCTGTACCTACGATGGGTCTGATGATTGATGTAGAGGGGCACAATGACCTCTTTTTGATCTGGATGCAAAACCCTTTGTGATTAGGGTGAGCCACATAGGAAGGATTTCCTTTCTAGCCACTTTGGCAATGTGATTATCAAAGGATTTAGGGAGGCTACCACCTATGTGGTAGTTTCTTGTAGGTACTTTCGTTTTTTCCAAAGGGGATGACTATGCACTTTTGGCATTTAGCTTTGGAGGGCCATGGCCTTTGACACTCAGGTAATTCTGTCTCAGTGAGACCCTTTGGAGGGACAGCGTCTGTGTCAGCCTGGAGTCAGTTATAGCTCCCTAGTTTGCAGTCCTCTGTGAACTTGGTCAGCCATAGTCCCTCCCTGTGGTTACCTGTACTCTCTGAGAAGTATATGCTGAACAGGAGGGGTCCCCTAGGACTGAGCCCTGGGGAACGCCACTTGTAAACCGGGTTTAGAGTCAAGACCTAGCTCCCCCACAACTCTTACTCATGTGGGTTCTGTCCATGAGCCAGTTGGCAACCCATCCTCGCGGACATAGGGGTTTATGTTCAGGCTGGCAAAGCTTGTCCCTTATAATACCAGAAATGTAGAAATTTTTCTGTCGAAGGCCTCTTTATGCAGGTCTAGGTGTGGCTGTATGGACCACCTTTCCTCGTCTATAGTTCTTGGTAACTCGTTCTCCAAAAGAAGTCCACCAGGTTTAGGAGGTGCATGATCTTGCCCTTATTCTGAAAGCTTCGAACCGGTAGGGTCCAGAAGTGCTTGGAGTACCATGTCTCGTTAATGCATGATGATGCGCTCCATAGCCTTTGCAGTATCGCTTAGTCAGACTTTATAGACATAGTTCCCCTGGCCTGTAATGTGGCTCCACCTTTGTGGAGCCGAATAACCATTGCTGTGAGCCACTTTATGTAGCACATAGACTGTCGGAGAGGCTGAGCTTGAACAGCAGTTTGTGGGTAGAGGTTAGGTTCATCTTTGAGCTCATGTAGGATGCAGCCTGGGACACCATCTGGGCCTATTGATGCTATGTTTTTGGCTTTGGAGAGGGCTGTTTTAACCAAATCGAAGTGTCTGGTGGCATTTCAGGGCACCGAAAACGCATTCTTCTAGTATGCTATGGGCCCCGTAAGTGAGAGGTGAAGCTCGCACGCTGAACCCGTCCACCAGGATGTTGGCGAGCATCAGCCGTTCAGTGTATTTTGTGCCATCTGCACCGAAACTCCTTGAAGCGAGATCTGGGAATTGCCACTTAGATTCTTTACAAAGCCAAAGAATGCCCTTGTGGTTATTCTTTTGAGTCCTTTGGCACCTTTTTCTTCAAGCTAGTCTTGGATGATTTTGAGGGGATCATAGCTTTGTTGATACCTGATCAGGATTCTTCCCCTCTTGGGACTTTTACCTTTCTGTACCTAGTTCCGCTCCCTTCCGGGTTGTATAGCATTTTTTATGGCAGGGGTCCACCAGATCTGGTTTCCTTTTTCTTTGGGAGGAGTGAATCTTGGTTTTGCTTGAATAGCATGATCTATGCATTCTTGTAGGTGCTCTTTCGTAGAAGTGCATTAGTAAAGGATATTGCAACTCTGGGCAGCATTACTATCCTTTAGCATGGGGGATTTAAACTCTTCCACCCTCGGTCTTAAGTAATGTGAAGTTGCTTTCGGAAAAGTTTTTCATGGTGGTTTCTTTGACTGGGGTGGGGACAGAATGTGGATGGTCCAGGGTGATTAGTTTTATGGTCAGATCTAAACCCCAGTGAGGGGTTGACTGATGTAGAACCACCGCTCACCCATGCTTGGTGATGACCAGGTCCAATACATTGTCACCTCTGGTGGTATGGTGTTGACCAGTTGATCCAGGGTGCATTTGAGCTTATAAATTCTAGGAAATGTTGGGCAAGGGAATTAGTCCCTTGTAGTTCTCCCAGTTACATGTTTGGGTAATTGAAATCACCAATATCAGGGTGTATGGTAGGATTCTTTACATGTTTCCCAGTGTTTCCAGAAATGCAGTGAATGGGGGTCCTTGGGACATGGTGGGTGATCTGCAGCAAGCTGCAATTTGAATCTGCAGTTCTGCCCATTGTTAGTTCCACTCGGAAGATCTCTGAAGCATCATGCTGTGCCACTTAACTTGAGGCGTGGGTATCTCTTGATGAATATGGATACACCCCACCTTTTGTATTTTCGGGTCCAGGTTTTGTGGCCAAAATGTATGGTATGCTAGTTTGCAGTAGTGCTGGGGTGCCTCTGGAGCCTTAAAACCAGGTTTCTGTTACTGCATATATATCGCATTTTCTCTATACTGAGGAGTGCCTCGAAAGTGCATGCATTTTGAGGTTTAGACTTCTTGGCATTGAGTAGCATTACCCCCTCGTGCTTTTTTGTTACTTGTGCTATTTACAATGGTGGGCTTTGTTCTTTGAGCCTTGCCTAAAAAGGCACTCATGTGGGAGCGGCAAGAGCCTTTGGCCAGTATTCAATTCAAAAAGCCTAAAGGTGACAGGTGCAAGCCATCTCTAGTGAAGCAGCATGGCTTGCTCGAGCCGCGGCTCATCCTCCCAGGGGCTGACAGACACTGGATTCCCTTTGAATGACACCTCAGAAGCTTAGCCGCCAATTGTTGAAATTGGACTTCATTTTTTTCTTTATACCATGGTGCATCATTCTTGGTGGAAGGGCAGGATGCTCAGGGTCAGGGGTCATACCGGCACACGCGGATCAGAGTAGCTCTTCCATGTCTCTCTTTTCTCATGTATCCAGGGAGATACTGCCTGCGGGTTTTTGGTTCGGCTACACCAATATGGGATACAATCACAGAGTCATATTTGTAAACTTGTTCGGGAGTGACCTGAGTGCTTGTGTGTTATGTGGCAGATCCTGGCACCTGACAGGCAGCTAACAGTAACCTTCTCTCCTTTGTTCAGCTCTTTGTGAGTGGGATCAGTGTGCCTGACTACAGAGTCAACAAATTCTCTTATTACTAGTGTGTTGGTATGTTATTTTGCCTTTAAGGGCTGGTGGACTGGCAAGTGGCACACCTGGTTTTGTGAAGTATGTGTTTCTATGGTTTGTGCTTGGGGGGGTGGAGGCTGCTTGACATGTGTCCTGCTTTGGAGGTCCTGTTGCTTTTGCAGATTTTTATATTTAGGGCCTCCGGTATGTTTTTGTGTATTTATGTGTGCTTTTTGTCGGTGCGCTGGTTTCATAGGTCTATTTTGAGACTGGTGGTGTGATGCAAGTAATTCCTCTCCTCTTTGGACTGTCTGGTCCAGTCTTGGGTTGAGAGAGCTTAGTCTCCAGTTTGGCTGTATAATTGCACTTCTCTCGACGATGTATTAGTGCTTGGTGGTGAGGAGAAGGTTGTCTGTGTACATGAGGCAGTTGTAACATTGCCCTCAAAAATGCCCGTGATTCACCAGTTGGACTGGGGAGTACATCTGAAACTGCCTTTGATATGCCTGGATAGGTAACAATGAGCTGTTTTTACTGATTGACTGGGTAAGGTCTAATAGAGAGCCTTTGTCCTTCTCATGCCAGTATAGGGGGTCTAGTGCTGAGGTTTATTAGTGCTTGCTATGAGTTTTGGAGCAAGTGCCAGGCTGGAGAAGTGAATGGTTTGAGTGCTTAAGTTGAAAGTTTTGTCTAGGTCTCCAAGGGAAAAAAATTGAAGAGTAGACTTTGTGGGAGCTGGGAATAGTTATACCCTAGTTAACTGGCGCTGTCTGCCGTGCAGAACCGCTAATGCAATATGGTTTTATAGCAGAAAATGAAAGTGAGACAGAAATTAGCCCAAAATGGCCAAGGCTAATAAACTACTAATTTCTAAATTGAAACCACTTCCAGGGACAAATAGGGCTGCTCAAAGCACCCCTGTCTCACAGGTGAACAGAGAAACTTCCCTTCTATCCAAGTAAAGGTATGGGCGTAACACAGAAATCTTGTAACACAGCCCTGAATCTCAGCAGTAACCTTGAAAAACTGGACTATACTTCAGCTTAGAAAGGCGGGAAATACAGGATAGGGTCTTTCTTACCTGTCAATGCACTCTCACAAAGCAATGGTGTGCAGATGACCTTACTCAATCGCCCTCGCCTATTTGATTTCTCAGTCATTAGTAGTTACAACATAACATAACACTGGTTCTCAAATGGTGAGGCCAAACTCTAATGCGAATGCAGACTTGTTTCATGACAGGCCTGGAGGGAAGTCTGAAAATCTTGTTCATGTAAAAAAGATACTAATATAGTATTAATATTGTATGGGCTCTCAAGGTAATTCATTGTGGTAGGGAAGGGTGCAATAGTCAATGAATGTGCATATCTGACCTCAAATGAATAGCACAGGTAAACTCAGCGGCATGGCTGGTGACTTCAAATCACAGGGGCTGCAGGAGCACGCTTGAATGGGTGTGGGTCAGCAAGGGAAGGGGTGTGGTCAACCATGTAAGGGAGGAGCTATGCACCAAAAACCACAAAAACTAACTTTAATTTCAAATACGCTGCCCTGGGTGGCAAAACCATCATTATGAAAAGTCCTAATCAAGACAAAAATAAGTGTAGAAGAATAAAAATATTTCAATGCATTGGCTTGGCATGACAGCTTACTTAATATCTAGATGGAAACAAAAGGTTGTGGGAGGCATGAAAAAATAAATTACTTTTTAAATACATTACTGGAAATGCCAGTCAAAAATCAAGTATAAGAAAACCAGGAAGCACTCAACTCAAAACCACTTCTCCTTGCACTGCAGTTCTAATTATAATATATTCAGCTTTATTAAAGTACCAAGCAACATGCTGAAAGTAGAAATCTATGTGATGCCCCCACTTGTAAAAATGTTTCTTATCCAAAAAGACCTTGCTGCCTGGACAACTTGTTTCCATGGGGAAAACATGATAAAAGTAAAAAATGAAAAAGCAAACAAGAAACAAGCTTCAAGATACTACTGCTTAAAAAGATTACTGTACAGGTTAATGGACTCTCACACATACGATTGGCATTCTGTTTAGCTTTACGGGTAAAGCCCCAGAGATGACTCGGAAGTCTCCAACAACAAGTGTAATGAGCTTTTTAAAATAATGGAATCCCGTCCTTTAATACCCAAGGCTTATACATTATCTAGTCAAGTATTCCCTCTGCATGGCAACAACAGAAAGGCTTCTTCAATGTTGGCAATTCTTTTTAACAGTATGCTTATTAAAGCTTACTTTGCATCTTAATGCATTTTACGTCAGACAAGCTTACCCTTTATGTTTGTCATTAAAGCATTGCTACTTAAACACAGAGCAACAGGCACTTTGAGTAATAAGCATAAATCTGAGTAATAAGCATAAATCAACAGTATCAAGGCAAAGGCACCTGCAAATGAATCCACGACAACAATAGCGTAAACTTTTTAATTTTCCACTCTTCACCAGACTTCCTCAGAATGCAATTACTTACAAAACACAAACAGAGTTTAAATGGGGCCAGGCAAGACATCACTATGGAAATTAATTAAAAAACAATTAATGATGTCACAAGAATGAATAACTGCAACATTTGAAGGAAAATAATAAACCTTTTCTGCAAGTAATGTGTAAACAAACTAAATCTTCAAGCATTTATTGACCTTTAATTTCCCTTTGTGTAGGA
>NW_025058781.1:0-5581 GCF_019279795.1 Protopterus annectens
CATAAAACTACTGTTCAATCTCAGCCTTACTACAGGATATTCCCCAAAAGAGTGGCGTCAGCAACAGTGGTCCCTCTCCAAAAAGGTGGTGCCTCAGCGGATCCAAACTTTTCCCCCATAACCTGACTGCTTGGTCTGCAAAGCTATAAAGGATCTTCATGGACCTCAAAATTTGATTTTGGGGGACCTACAGCCCTGGACCCCAGTTCAGTTTTTTAAGGGAGATCCTGCCTCTTAAACCTGGTTGATTTCTTTGAAACAGTCCCAAGGCCAGGGGGAAGGTGGTCCAAAAGCCACCTGGACCTCAAAAGCTTAAAATACCCACTGCATTATAGAAAAATAAAGCAAATAAAAACCCCTATGTCACTAGAGGGGAAAACTGGAAAAAGAACCACATGGTTAAATTGTAGCCTTCAAAATTACAAGGGGTTCCCACAAGGCTCAGTCCTGGGACCTCTCTTTTTGGGTTTTTTTCTACAGGCCAACACGGAAGGACTGTGGCAAAATAATACTGCAAACGGGCATTGACTCTCCAAAAAGCATCCCCCAAAAGGGGCCTCATAGAAACAGTTCCAGAGCCATGGCCTCACTAAATCCCAAAAAATTTATAGCCCCCTTTGGCAAAAAAAAGGCCCAAATTACCCTGGTGGAAACCTTAATAAAAAGGGTAATTGGGACCTGGGGCCCCAAAGGAAAACAATCTCTCATTTAAACCATGGCAAAGTGGTTAAAAAAACATTTTAAAAGCCCACCTAATCATAAAGGGGATTTCTAGATCGGGGGAGGTCATTTTTTTCACCCCTCATCAGGAAAATTTGGGTACAATCCCCGGGATGTACCCTGACACCTGCAGCAACTGGAAAGACCCCAAATACCTCACCAAGAGGATCAAACTCAAACAGATGCCATATTCGTTGGAAACTCAGCCCCTCAGTGGCATACCCCCTGTTCAGAGGCAATTTCCCGCGTTAAAGCCATGTCCCAAACCAATTAATGGACATTGCACCTCAGAAAATCAAATCCCACAAACTCGGCTGAAAAATTTATCCTCAGCACTGAAATAAATAGGATATTTCAGGGACAGATTCATAAAGGCCCCTTCTCTCTGGAAAAAATCCCAGTCCAGGTTAGGCAGAGTCCCCCATTGACTCTCTTCAAGAGGAATCTTGATGAGTGGATAGATTAGGGTTTTAAAGGTTTACTTCTGTGTCCTGTTAAAGAGGGCCCGTATCTCCCCCGAAAAGGGCATGAAAAAATTTTAAAATGGGGGGGAAAACCCAAAACATTCTGGGTAGGCCTATAAAAGCCCCTGGGCAGATAGCCTAGTATGAAACTATGAACCTTTATGTTTCAGATGCATTGTGATCTGTTGGGGAGTAAAAATTTGAACTCTAGGTTCTCCCGATAACAAAATAAAAGGGCCGGGGAAGACAGAAAATGTGTAAATGAGAATAGAGGAATGGTGAATGCAAATTTGGGAAATTTATTTAATTTATCAACAGTTCAGAGTAATAGTGAATGTAAAAGAAAAACTACAGGCAGGGTGGAATTAAAAAAGTGTCAAGTGATTTTGACAGGCACCCGTAAATGAAAAATCTACAAGGGTGTGAGACCAGCTGTTATATGGATTAGACAGTGGCATTGAAAAAAAGGGAGGGTCAGAGCTATGTGGCAGGTTAAAGATTTAAGATTTATAGGATAATTAAAACAGTATATTAGATAGCTCATTTAAATTTAAAAAAGGGGAAAAAAGGTTGTTTGGACATGTGCTGGGGAATGATGGTATTTAAAAAAGATCTGGATGGAGCTCCAAAGGGGAAAAAGGGGGCCTAAGATTTTATTTAGAAACTAGGGGGTTTGGGGTGACAACAAGGGAGAATAAAGAAATGGAAAAGATGATCCCTTCCCAAAAAAACAAAATGTGATAGTATAAATAATATATATATATATTTATATATATTATTATATATATATATATATATATATATAATATAATTTTTTAAAAATGTATGTTTTATATATATATATATATATATATATATATATATGAAAATTACGAATATATATATATATATATATATATATATATATATATATGTATCATATGTTTATAAAAATATATATATATATATATAAATTTTTATATATATGTTTGTGTGTGTTTGTATATAAAATATATATATATGTTTCACTTCTATGATGGGCAGTTCATATGACTGACATTCATTTTGGGGCAGTTCATTTGACTAAAAATGTATATCTTAAAAACTATATAAACAATATTAAAACAGTAAAATTTTTTCCTTGAATCTTTTTTAGTCAAATGAACTGTACCAAATAATTATCATATGAACTGTTATATGAATGACCCATATGTTTTCTATATAATATATATATATATATTATATATATATATATATATATATTGTTTTTTGTGTGTGTAATAATTTCTTTTATATATATATATATATATATATATATATATATATTATATATATATCAATAAATATAAATATATATATATCATATATCAAAAATATATAATATATAAAAAAAACAATATTTATATATTAATATATAAATATTATATATATATATATAATTTTAAAATATATAAATTAAAATCTTATATATTTTATAATATATATATATATAAATATATATATATATATATTATATCTATATATATATATATACTGGTGGTCTCCATTTCCTCACAGTAAACTGTCTGATTATTCTCAGCTAAGCATCTTCTGCATGGACATGTTTTTGTGTGAAGGTTTGTGCATCAGGCCTGGCAAGCTAAAAAAACACCCCAAACATTGTGGAAGGGGTTTCCCCTGTAAAAAAAGCAATATATATTATATTTTTATATACATTCTTTAGATTTTTTATTTAATATAATAAAATATAAATTTATATATTATATTATATATATATATATATATGTGTAAAACATATCTTATATATTTTTATTCTATATTATATATTATATATTAATAATTTTTATATATATATATATTATATTATAATTTATATTTAAATATAATTTTAATATTATTTATATTATTATATTTTTTCAAAATAATATATATATATATATATATTTTTGTGTATTCATTTTAATATATATATATTTTTTTTTAAAAATATAATATATATATATTGTGTGTTATACATATCTATATATACATATATATATATATATATATATATATATTATATGTATAAATTTTAGAGAAAAATGCAAAGGACACTAAAGTCCACAAAGCCTTTTCAGCTATGTTAGAAAGGGGAAATCAGATATGCTATTGGTTAAACATAAAAAAATACACTAAACCCCACAGATTTAACTTTCCCTGACAGGTTCATGAAATTTCTCCCTCCTTCACAAAGAAAATTTACCCCAGCTGAATGTAATCTCCCTGTCATCTCAGATGTCCAAGTGAGAACCCCTAAAAAAAAAAAACACAGCATCAATGGGCCCGGGGGTATGGGTTCGTGTTCGTGAACTCAAGGGGAAAAACCCCAAAATAAAAATGCTATTTAATTAGCCTTATTTGGGATATGTACCTGAAAACGGGGACAGCAACAGGGCCCCACTCCACATGCCTCAAAGACCCTGAAACTACCCCCCCATAAGCTTCCAGCCGGGTTTGCAAAGCTATGGAAAGAATCATTATGGAACTCATAAAAAGAGAAAAGGGGGCCTACAGAATTGACCCCCAGGGGTTTTTAAAAGGGTTTTTTCCCTTTTTTGAAACAGTCACAAAAATGAAAACAGTCCATACAGCATACCTGGACTTGGCTAAGGCCTGACACAATAATCAGGCATCATAGATAAGCTCAACAGCTTAAAGTAAACCCTTATGTCACTAGATGGGTTGCAAACTGGCTAAGGACAGAACCCATAAAGTTAAAATTCAATGTCAAACTCAAAGCCAGTCACAAGTGGTGCCCCAAAGGATCTGTCCTGGGACCCCTCTTGTTATTTATTTCTCAGATGTTAAAAAACAGGGGATGTGGCTGACAAA
Source organism: Protopterus annectens (assembly GCF_019279795.1). Classification (NCBI taxonomy): domain Eukaryota; kingdom Metazoa; phylum Chordata; order Ceratodontiformes; family Protopteridae; genus Protopterus; species Protopterus annectens. The sequence continues at coordinate 4,035 of NW_025058781.1, forward strand.
GTTCAGATGACTGCAAACTAGGCCATATTAACCAAGACAAAAATCCTACAAAAGGTACAGAACGGACAACTGGTGCTCACAGCCTTAAACTAAATCCCAAAAATGTATAGTCACCCCTTTGGGAAAAACAAAGTACCCACAAATTATAAATAGACAGCAACCCACTGAGTGGAAAAAGTAATCAGAGACCTAGGGACCCAAGTTGACAGCGACCTCTCATTTGACAGTTGCCAAAGTGGTTAAAAAAAGATTCTACCTTGCACACCTCATCATGAAGGATTCACACCCAGATCCAAGGATGTTTGTACCCCTATATTCCTCCCTCATAAGACCCATGATTGAGTACAATGCCCCATTTGGTATGTACCTCCCCCTGCTTATGCAACAGCTGGAAAACCAAAAAGCACCTCACAAGAGGATCAAGGGTCCCCAACATATGTCTTATTCTGCCAGACTAAAGAAACTTCAGCTCTATTCAGTAGCATACCGCCTGCTCAGGGTGATCTCTGGCGTACAAGGCCATGTCCAATCAGGATCTGATGGACATGCTCCCCTCAAAAATCCAAATCCATCAGGACCACGGGGCTAAAGACTTAAACCTCGGCACAATTATGAATAGTACATCCTGGACCGATAGATTCATAACCCAGAGGGTTCCCATGCTTTGGAACAAGATCCCAGTTCTAGGCAGAGCCCTCACTGGCTCTCTTCAAGAGAAATCTTTGAGTGGATGGGAGATCTAAGTTTACCCAGGGGCACATCTGTGTCACTGCTGAAGGGGGACAGTAAACTACTATTTATAAGGGGGCCTTCATTGTGTCACTACTAGACAGAGGCACAGTATTCAAAATTTTTTCATGGGGTGGCAAAAACCACATCACTATGGCTAGGCTTACAAATGCCCCAGGGCAGATAGCCAGTACTATACTATGAAACTATGAAACTTTTTATATATATATATATATATATATATATATATATATATATATAAAACACACTTTTTACCTATACAATTAAATACATATAATATATTATATATATATATATATATATATATATATATATATATATATATAAGTGTGTTGTGTGTGTATATTTATATATATATATATATATATATATATAGGGGTTTTGTTTTAAAATATATATATATATATATATATATATATATATATATATATATATAAATAGTGTGTTATTTATATATAGGGTGTATATATATATATATATATATATATATATATATATATATACATATATATATATATAAATATGTTGTGTATATATATATAAAATTTTGTATATTTTATATATATATATATATTAAATTTGTATTATATATATATATATATATATATATATATATATATTTTTGTGTGTATATATATATATATATATATATATATATTTTTTTGTGTGTTTATGCAAAATATATATATATATATAATATTTTATATCTTATATATATATATATATATATATATATATATATATATATATATAATAGTGTTTGTTTTTATTAAATATATATATATTTTATATATATA
>NW_025058782.1:0-6478 GCF_019279795.1 Protopterus annectens
ATATACAATTCAAAACAGACACATAGACCCACATATGCTGAGGTACTTAAATGTAGCCATCTTAAACCCCTCACCTTAAAGACCTCATATATGAAGTACACATAAAACTCCCTCAGTAACCCAGAATGCACTCTTCCAAAACAATACCTACCCCAACACACACACAGCCACATCTCATGGAGCCTCTACTTCTAAGGCCATAAGGCAGGCCAACACAGACTCCAACATTCTAGACACTGGAAAGTTCATTGAGAGAGACACTGATGTCCCTCTCACCAGGCTAAGGACAAAGTCAAGGTCAGTTGCTTATCAGGGTCCAGGATCCACCATATTACTCATACACTCGGATTACTGGACCACAAGTATCAGTATAACTCAGCCATAGTCCATGTAGGTGTAAATGACCTCAGATGTACCTCACTAGACTATATATATAGAGAGACATCATGGAGCTTTCAGAATATCTGTCCCAGGCTGGTACGAGTCTAGCACTGAGCAGCATTTTACCTTCTCCAAGGATGAGGCTACAATATGAACAAAAGATGACCGACTTTAATAATTGACTTATTTTCTGCTACCATTCTAAGGGGGTGCACTACCTGTCAGCATGGAAGGAGATGGTCAACAGACCATGCTGCTTTACCAGGAATGGTCCGCAACTTTTCCCTTTAGGCTTTTCAATATTAGCTAAAACATTATACCCACCCATACTGCCTTTCTAGGCAATGCGAAACTGTAAGTACTTCCAGCATACCAAATCGATAGGTTCATAGGTTCATAGATTAGCACTAGGCTAAGTGCCCTTGTGGGCCATTTTAAGCCTAGCCATTTACCCCATATGAGAATCGAACCCTGCACCTTGTGTCTGTAAGGTAAACACCTTAACCATTATGCCAACCTCCCACCCATAAAGGTGATACTACTCAGTGCTAGGAGTCTAAACAAAAAAAAATGCACTCCCTAGAAGCTCTCTTCACCCTAGAGAATGCTGATGTCTGTGTGTCACTGAGGCATGGTTTAAAGCCAAGTACAGGACATCACACCAACAGTGGAAGGTTATAATGCCTTCCACACATTTAGAGCAACTACTACCCAAACGGACTAAAGGTAGATGTGTCTCAATTTACATCAAAAATAAATATACTTCAATGCTGGTCATACAGGACAATGCACTTGAGCTTCTTCACATTTAAATCACCATAGGTAAAATTCAGTACCACTTTCTTGTAAGCTATAGGTCCTCCTCTATGAACCAGGAAACCCATACCATGTACTGAAACTTATTGGAAACATTCATCATCCAACCCAATACCATACTGATGGGTAAATTTAATTACATCACTAGTGAGTAGAAATCATATACAACACCAAATGTACAGGCACAGAGGTTCCTCTGGTCCTCACTAATATGGCAGAATACTGCACACCTATTAGTGTAATGTATTCTCTGGTAAGGTCAGACCACAAAATGGTCTCATTTGAAGTAAAAATAAAACCTGGAAACCCAGCTAACCCTGGAATATTCAGAAGCTACTCTATGGCTAACATCCTACTATTAAGTGATAATCTGTCAAAATTTCAAACCCCCATAAACCCTGAGAAAACAGTTACCTTTGCAGAACTGTTCACAGAAACACTGTACAAGCATGTTAACACCTGTATACAGGCAGCTGTACCCACCAGGAAGAAGTACAGAACTAACTCAAAAAACAAGCCACTCTGGTGGAATCACATTATCAATAGGCTATATAACAGAAGGAGGAAAACCATGGCAACAATTAGGAAGTGCAGCACACAGCAGAATAAAAGCACTCCCATCAAACTAAGCATACAACTCAGAGGAAAAATAAAGTCTATCAAACCTAAATTTTAGGTAAGTTTGCACTCCCAGGCTTAGGACAATGACAATGCATTCTTTAGCTATGTCCACAACCTCAAAGACAATACACAATTGTGTGCAGAGCACATTGCAAATGGAGTCACCTATACTGAGCCAGAAGATATAGCAAACCTACTGGCTGACAAATTCCACTCCAACTTTACCACTCTCTCCACCAACCTTCCCTCAGGAAATACCATCAAATATTCCTCCTCCTGTTATCACTAGGCAAGAGGTCCTTAATATTCTCTCTAAGGCCAAGAGCACTGCATCAATGTGCCCAAACAATATTCCAGGATGCCTTCTAAATTGCATGAAATGTGACCTATCAGGCCTTCTGGATTGCTATTTAACTGTAACCTCCAAAAGGCTTTGCCCTCATGAAAGAACAGCAACAGTCATCCCTCTGCACGAAGGCGGGCCATCTATGGACCCAGAAGTCTCACTATTCTCACATGCAAAGCCATGGAAAGAATTGTCATGGAAATAATCAATAACAACATAGGAAACACACATAAAGAGGAGAGACCTAACCCAGTTTGGTTTCATCAAAGGCATACTCTACCTGGTGCCTTCGTTGAGAAAGTCACCAAAGTAATGGAAGAGGGCAAAATGGGTCACACTGCCTACTTGACCTGACCAAGGCATCTGACATGATTCTCCACTCCGGCATTGTTGACAAACTTAAGAAGTTAGGTACAAAGCCTTCTGTATCCCGGTGGATAGCCAGCTAGCTAAGAAACAAAACCTAGGAAGGTAGAATTGGGGAATTCACCACTACAAAGAAGCCAGTCACTTCTCTGCAGTCAAGGTCAATGTCAATGGCCTCTGGCTGATGAAATTTGCAGATGCTTGCAAAATTAGGAGCCGTCACTGAATCACCCACCGGCACAAATGTTCTCCAGAAAGGCTGTCACAGACAAAAAACTAGTGAAAGAGCCATAGACTAAAACTAAATGCCAACAAATACATAATAGTCATCCACCCCTTGGAAATATCTTATTGACAACACACCCCTAAGGGATGACCCAGTAGTCAGGGACTTAGGGACACACACAGACAGTAATTAAGCCTTTGACCGTCATGTATTTACAGTAATGAGGAAATCTTTCTATGCTGTGCAATTTATAAACAAAGATATGGCATTCAAGGTCCAAGGAAGCCACTGTTCCACTGCAGTCAGCATTCATCAGACCTATCCCTGAGTACAATGCCCCCTTTGATATGTACATAACCAGGCATATCTAACAACTGGAATGTCCGCAGAGGTTCCTCACTAAAAGAATACAGGGCATAAGTATCATGTCCTATGCAAACCACCTGAAGGACGTATCTCTTTATTCTATCCCCTACAGGCCATGGAGGGGAGATCTATGTCTGGCATGCAAGGCATTGCCGGACCCCACTCTGATAGGCCTCTTGCACATCTGCAAAGTAAACAGCACCAGAATTACCCATTTTAAGGACCTAAACCTTGCCTGTGATATACATAATTTTTATTAGCCTAGTTGTTTGTACTACCACTAGAACTACATGTGTCCTTATTTTATATTGCTCCAGTTCCTGCTTGCATCTTATTATAGGTTCATAGGATGATAATAGGCTATTGGCCCAGAGGCCCTTAAAAGCCTAGCCAAGAATTTCGCCCATGTTCCCTCAGAGGTCTTTCAGTTCATAAAATGCCATACTAATTGGGGGAGCAATTCTGACAATGCTGCTTTGTTCTTCCTCCTTGAAAACTCTCATCTACTTGTAGTTTGTAATGTTTGCACAGTCTCTGGTGAAACAGTCTTGCCACAACAGTTTTTCAGTATACAAACCTTCATACACAAGTGTTCTGCAGCCTACGTACACAGCTCTTTCTAGTTCCTCATCACAGAACTTACACGTGTGTAGTTCCAATCTTTTCTATATGTTTTCTGGACCACTGCATTTGTAAACCACTATCTTGAGTTACCACTATTAATCTTTTGGCTTGCATTCATCCAGCCCAAGGCATTTTTGCATCAGCTCTATCAACATAGAGTTGTTTTAGCAGTTCTCTGCACCTTTCACTATAACCGTGAGTTTTCCAGTTAAAATTATTTTTTTCTGGCCACATTCTCTATCTTTTTCCATTTTTTTTTACTTTCTGTTGTTACATGCTTTTTTTTTTTTTTTTGGTCCACTTCTAGTTTGACTTTCATGCCTGCTCCCTTCCCATATGCGCCGGCTAACCAGCACAAAGACATCATGTAAACACTTGTTTACTTCATTGTTTAGAACTTTCACCGTCCGCATCTGATGATGTCAGTAAACATGTATGTAAGTCCCACAATCTCAAACCTATACATGTAGTTGATCTAAAGGACACCTATGCCTCCTTCTGACTGAGGAATATATAATCTAGGCAAGCACTAGTTTTTGTACATCATTTACAGGCATGAATTAGTTTTCCTGTTTTGGTATTTATTTTATCCAGCACTTTTTAGGGCTAGTTGGTCGCACCAAAGTAAGTTGCAACAGAGAGGGTAAGTTGATTTACAGTGTGAACTTTACTCAGACATGTCAAATCAGGTTTCAGTATTAGCTTTAGTCTTCCATAATATTTCTTACTAACCTTTGTTTTCATTTGTTTATGTGGTGTTGCTGTTCCTTCATCTATTATATACTCCTGCAATCCAATTGTCTTATACCAAATTCCTTCCCAAGTATTATATTCTCCTGATGTTTCAGTTTTTCTGCTACAAATGTTGCTTTTGCACATGTCAAAATTAAATTATTTTCTCATGTCATCTGAAAGGGTTTTTAACAACTTGAAGTTGCACTTTCAGTTACTTGCCAGATGATTTATATAGCTTTAGAACATGCAAATGAGATTACATTTGAAAGGGCTGTTTATCCACTCAACTTTTGTTTATTGCTCCAAATGATTATATCCCTTGACAGGAATGGACCTCATCCCTAAGTCAAGACATAACTAAAGTTCATGAATTCAGTTTTTCGTCAGTATTTGATGTTTGCTCTGCACCCACGCCATACCCAGAATTGCTTCTTTCTGCAGTTCATAAGGCATACTTGTATGAGAAGCATCTCTAAATCTACTTGAAAACTTGTGTATGACTAATCTGATGCTGAACTATCTTACCGTCATTTGTAAAACTTTTGTCTAACCTGGTGCATTTATAAGACTACTGTTTTTTAAAAATTTTCCAAGTCTTTTGGGTTTCCTAATACCATGATGGGAATAGACTCTATTCCTAAGTCAAAGTATGATTAAATCTCATGAAATTAGTATCATTTCAATCTTTGTTGTTAGCCAGAAATGCTGTTCGCAGCACTCACAATGTGTCCTGTAATGACTCTCTCTGCAATTTGTATGGAGATTTATCTCTCCTTTCAGACCACTCATCCCTCCATCTGGACCCTTCAACTCTCCATTCGGAACCCAATGTCCCCTGTTGCTGTTCTGATGCCTTGCAATATTACATATTGGTTTCATTCCTTGGAATATTGCTCTTCCACATAAAATTCTTGATTTCTGTCTTTTTAATTTCGCCAAGTGTTTTGGGTTTCTAATATCATGACAGGAATGGACACCATTCTTAAGTTAAACAATGATTGAACTTCATGAAATTAGTATTGTTGCAGTCTTTGATATTAGCTAGAAGTGCTCTTCGCAGCATTCGCAATGTGTCCAGCAATGATGACTTCTGCAATTCATATGGAGCTATGTGTATAGATAACCTATCCAAGTACGACTGTAAATTCTTTTTTATAAGATCTGTTGCTGTAAATTCATTTTTATAAGACTTGTTACTGCTACTGGAACTTTCTGGGTATCCTTCTTCCATACTGGTCTTATTTCTGCTTGCAAATCCTAATAGATTATGACTTTGTGTCTCTGTACATAAGACACTGTATCCAATGACTACAGTGTCTTATGTACAGAGACACAAATCCTCATATGTTATGACTTTGTGTCTCTGTACATAAGACACTGTAGTCACTGGATATAGCAATTTCAATGATCAATGCTACTTTTGTCTTCTTTTTATGGACTACTATATCTGGTTTTCTCACATCTATTTTTGAACTGTTGTTAATGGGTGTGATGTGATACAAACCATTATTTTCTATGATGCTTTTTGTGGCTTATGTTTCCAGTGTTTTATAGCCACTTCAGTACCACATGTTTGCACAATCCCTAGTGCCACAGTCTTGTCACATTACTATACCTTTCAGTATACAGTCCTTCTGCTATTAGTATATCACAACCATCTACAACATGTGCAACTGTTTTCAATTCTGTTTTACAAAACCTACATTTGTCCATTTCTCTGACATGTTCAATGGACTTGGTAAACCAACATGTGCATAGTCCACTATTTTGGGCCGCCAATATTAACCTTTCATCTTTTGGTTTAGAATTCACCTCTCCTTAACAATTCTTGCCTTTGATTCTGACCAACATGAGATTGTTCCAATAGTTTCCTATACTTGCTACTATATTTATGCATTTTCCACATTTCTTGCCTGTTCATCTGATCCATCACCTTATATTCTTTTTGTTTTTTTGGCACATTCAGTTGCTGCCTGATTTTTATCTGCTTTTGGTTT
>NW_025058783.1:0-5026 GCF_019279795.1 Protopterus annectens
ACCCTAAAACCCCAAAAATAAAACCCCCCCCCACCCCCATCTGTCCCTTGATGGTGCCAGTGTACACCTGTATGTTTGCCATTCATTAGCGGGGATTAGGGGTACAAAATGTGTTCAGAGTTTGGGACAAAATGACACATTTTAGGAAGTTGTCAGAATCTGCAAAAGGCTGAGGATGGGAGGGTTCATCCTGAAACACAACGTACTGAGCAGAGACCCAAAGCTCACAAAGAATGGCTGTATCTGAAAAGTGGTCATGAATTGGGCAGACATAACCCTGACCCAAGTGGATGGCACTGTGTCCCCAAGGGCTGTCATGAGTTGACCTTGCAATCATGCAGATTTGGGGGAAATTTGTAAGAGTGACCAAATACTGGAAAATGAATGGCCCATGCTAGTATCCCTTTCCCAGGAATAGTGACTGCTGTAGTACACATAACATTTGGGTGCAAAAAACCCATCATGTTGGTAAAATATGCCCCCAAAATTGTATGCATCTAAATTTAGCATCTGCACAAACATTTGTTTGTTTGCATTTGATTACAGGTTTTGTCACATATCAGGTTGTGTAATGTTAACATTTTAAATGGGGCCCCCGGGCATATAGGAAGAGGTGCCATATCAATGGGGTTGTACCCCCCCATAGCCTTAAGGTTTGAAGGTTGTCAGTGTAATTGTTTTTTTTGCCACATGCTCCACTGATGATGAGATCTGTAAATCAGACATCAGGCTTTCCCTAAACATATCACCCCAGGTATGTGGGACAAACAAAAGGGGGCTGTGAGCAGGGGCAAAAAAAACCACACATATCATTCAGCAATGGTGGGGCCCTGTGATGGTGCAAAAACACCAGGTGTGAACAGGTGCAAAATACTGTGTACATGGGTGAGTGTTGGGGACATAACCTACTAAAAAAATGCATCACAAAATTATAATGTTGGAAAAGGGGATTGAAAAGCTGCACCATGCTGTTGGTGCCATATGTCATGCATTTTGACAGATGGGTAATGAGAGGTCTGTTTTAATTCGGCACCTCACCTGTAATGTGTGTGTGTGTTGTGTTTTTTTGGGGTTGTTGTTCTGGGGAGGGGAGGGGTTTTTATGTGTTGGTGTGTTTTGTGTTTTTGTCTGTGTCCATGTATGCACAATGTGAGTGTTTGCTCCCTCTCAACTTTCCCAGAAATCTAAAAGGGGGGTGGACAGACACATTCAAGGAACTTTTCTGAAATATAATCACGGGAAAACTGATAGGCAGGGGTTCTGGCATAGGCATAGGATTGGGGTTTTAAACCCTAGCAAGTTAGGGGGCATTTTTTAAAAACATGATTATTTTGCTGTGCCTCTGTCAACAGTGACATGAAGTAATTGGGGTATTTGATCTCATCCAGGACAAGATTTCTTGGGCCCAGTGCTCTGCCTATGTATTTTTTTCCCAAAGCATGGGGAGTCTGGGTGATGATCTTTTACATTCTTTAATGTGTAAAGGTTTTAAAGTCCCCCAGGGGTTTCCCGGGATCTAGATTTTTGGGGTGAAGCATATTCATCAAATCTGGGTTTGACAGGCCTTATATGTCGGGCCAGGTCACCTCTGAGCAAGCTATGAGACTGAAAGAGCTGGAGTTCTTTCAGTGGACAGCATAAGACATATTTTTGAGACCCTTTATCCTTTGGTGAGGAACTTTTGGGCCTTTCAGCTGCTGAGGTGTCGGGTCGGGTACATTAATGGGGCATTGTTCAATCATGGGTCTAATGAGTGATGGTAAGGGGATAACCTCCTTTCTAGATGTGAACCTTTTGATCAGGTGGGCAAAGTAAGGTTTTCTAACTTGCAAAATGTGTCAAGAAGGCTACTGTCACCTGGGTCCCAGATCTAATGACTTTTCTGTGCTCAGTGGATTTCCACCTATATGGTAGCTGGGGTAACGTTTTCCCAAAGTATGACTACATTCTTGGCTTAACTTTAGGCCATGGCTCTGCACCAGTTATTTTCTGTGAGGCCCTTTGAAGGGTATCTGTGTCAGATGTGTTGACTATGGCCCAGGTTTTCAGTCATCTGCAACTTTGTCAGCCATAAACCCCTGTGTTGCTTTTACTTCAGAAAGTGATGCCAACAAGAGTGGACCCAGGACTGACCCTGTGGGACCCACTTGTGACAGGCTTTTAGTCTGGCATGGTCGCACTTTTTACCCTGTGGGTTCTGTCAAGCCAGTTTGCAACCCATCGAGTTGGGACATTCAACTGATGAGTTTTCATGTACCTGAGTGGGGTATTGATAAAAGCTTGCCAGGTATAGGCTTTTAACTGCTTTCCATAAAGGTTGGTGACTGTCTAAAAGTAAACCCAAAGTTAAAGCATGATCTGCCAAAAGTAAATGGGTTGGATCCAAAATCTGAAGTTCCCTATGTCATTTATGAGTTCCATTATGATCCTCTCATGGCTTTGCAGATAAGGCTTGTCAAGCTAATGGGATAATTCCAGGGTGGAGGCACCTTGGGGTGGGACCACAGGGGTGAAATCCTTGAGTGTATCCTGAGGTGAGGCTAAGATTAAACATGCCTAACGGGGGTTTAATTCCTCATTGAGTTTGTGGAGCACAGGGGACACCTTTCCCATGGATGCTGTTTTTGCCTTGGAAGAGCAGTTCTCACCGGCGTTGGAGATGTTTGCTCAATCCTCTGGTATAGTACTCTCCTGGGGGAAAGTTTGCACTGAATGTCCCATATGGGCAATGTTGCAGGTTTGTAATCTTCCATCTTTTGAACTAATTCTGAGCATATCGGGAGTTTCCTCCTAGGCAACATGAGGCCTTATGATTTCTTTTGAGCCCGGCATTCTCAAAATTTCCCTTGGATGATTTATGAATCAGTTTTACATAATGATCAAAGGTCTTACCTTTCAAATTTTGCTCTATCTGTAGTAGCTTCCTCCTTTTGTAGATTTGTTTTGGCTGCCACCAACTGGATGCTTGCCTTTGGTACAAAGTCTTAGTTTTGTTTGGGATTTGATCCATGCATCCGGGGTGCGGGTGAAGGCATTTTAAGTGATTTCGGTTTGAGTTTTTAAAGGGTCATTGAGCCCACTAGTTTTTAGAAGTGTGTTTTGAAGTTTCACTGTGGTCTTTTTATTTCAGGTGGGGGATGAGGACTTGGAGTTGTTTATGTCTGTCTCACCAGTGGTATTTGGGTGTTGAATATTGTGATCCCATGTTTCATGATGATGAGATCAAATGTTTCTCTCTTGTGGGGATGGTGACTAGTTGTTCCATGGCATTTGAGTTTATGAACTCCAGGAACCTTTGGGCTATAGTGTTTGGGCTTGAGTAGTGTTCCCAGTCTATATTAGGGTAGTTGATAGAATAATAAAGTCTGTGACATGAAAGATGCATTGGGAGGGAAAACTAGACACCAAAGATGCTTTTTTATTTGCAATCAGCAGAAAGGTGAAAGAATACCAAAGTATGCAGCACTAAAGATGCATTGGGGAATTACTAGACAACACCAGAGAGTGTTTCCAAATATTACTGTAATTCACATAAAATATTAATAGAGCAACAGATCTTGCATCTACTGAACAATAGATAAGTATGAAACTCCAGTGCATGACATTATTGACTGACTGTAGCCATAACATATGGGGCCATTCAAGGTCTGGACAAAACCAGGGTGAACACCTGATGACATCAGGAGTCTTTGAAAAAAAATTTCTCATCAAGTTAAAGAGTTATGGAGTAACAGTCATGTTTTTTTATCCTTTTCTGAGCAATTAGAAGAATGACACTTTAATGATTGGTATTATTGACTGTAATTGTTCAAGACTGATGCAGGATGGGAAATAAAGAAAAAAAAGGGCATTCTGTAAACTCAGGGACAGGTAAGTAGTATGGTGGAATGTCAGGGTGTGTGTGTGTGTGTGTGTGTGTGTGCGTGTGTGTGTGTGTGTGTGTGTGTGTGTGTGTGTGTGGTTATTTTGTCTAGCAATGACATACAGGTCTTAAAGTGCATTTCTTGTTTTCCCTCACAGGTGCAGGTGGGTCATCCATCCTGCAGGCAATCTGATTTTGGTGTCCATACAGACACTGAAAATGATGATAGGTGTGTTGGCACAGGGTTGTCAGGGGCTGAAGCTGCACCATCATTTGACATCCCCTATTATTATCCCTGCACAGTCACACTGCCTATACATACCTCTCACCAGTCCCTAGCTGAGGGACAGTTGGCGGTTGGTGGCATGAGACAGGACAGTGTGGTATTTTGGGACATGTGTCTGGACACAGCAGCCATGATTCCGCAGGTACCATAGGCAGATGTACAGGGTGCTCATGGCTGTGTTTATCATTGGCAGAAATGCCCCATCTGGTGCCACCAGATCATGTTTCAGGCACATGGAGGTGCAGGCATGTAAGTGTTACACCCGACAGGATCTAAAGGGTGCAGAGGGCCACTCATTCAGCTAACTGACAACATCCATGATCTTGCAGGTGCCCTCCATTATTTTGCAGAGGTCATGGATAGATGGTTGGTGAGATGGTGGGGAAACCTTTACCATGGAATGTCTGTGCCAAGCATATGGTGAGAGTGTTTCAATGGCGTGGCAGGCCAGCAACACCAACAGCTGGAGGTCAACATGGATCAGAACACAGAGCCACTCCTGTAGTGGGTAAGCCCACACTGCAGGGGCTGTCCACATCACACACACACTACAGCTGGCCATGCATTGGCCTGGCGGGCAATTGATCCAGCGGACATATGTCATCATCAAGAGTACCATATCATGGCTTTCCTGGTAGTGCCCATGGAACCTGGCAGGCACAGTTCTCATGTCCATGGCTGGAGGTGAACTGCCCCCCTGTCAGGTATGGTTTCAGCTGTCACAAACCCCGTATAGGGGAGCCACATGGCAGAACTTTTGCATGCAACACACACATTACCAACACAGCTAGGGCATTACCACACACACCACCAAAATTTCCCACCCAACAAAGGCCCAATTAAAAAATTTAATGTAATACCCGCTCAACTCGATCAAA
>NW_025058784.1:0-5795 GCF_019279795.1 Protopterus annectens
ATTCTAGTTAGTACAAATATACCACTTTCTACATTATCTCATTTTATACCACAATGAGATTAATTAAAATAAAGTGAAGTAGTGGAGCCCATCAAGGACACATAAAATGAGATTGAACTGTGAAGTTAATACAGCATAGCTTTTTTGCTAGTCAAGTGACCGCAATCTTGTGTTTTAGTCCATTATAAAATGCAAGCCATAGTCAACTGTAATAAGCGAACTGAAAAAAAAAGAAAGAAAAAGAAATTAACACACACACAACAGAAAAATAGTTTGCAATTTCACTGTTGTTGTCTTCTAACCAGAATGTCTGCATCACCTGATGTTAAATATCTTAATAATTCAGTGCCATTTCATCATTCTGCTAGAAGTCAACAAACAGAACTAACACTAAAATACTAAAGACAAAAATAAACCTAAAAACTTCAGTTGCCGTTTTGCATTCACTATTTGGCTTTCCTTTTTACTTTCTATGAATCACTCCTGTATTTACAATTAAAAATTGCCATGTTCAAAAGTGAGTGCCATGATGTTCATATGTTGAAACTTATATGACTAACCAAGTTTAGCAGTCAAACATCATTGAACTAACTAGTACTAGGGGAAACATAAACTTAACATTTTAGCATGGTGCAATAGCGCTAATGTCCATTAGACTGCAGTATCATAAAGATCTTATCCTAGTCCTTAACATTTGACTTGCCCTCAAGATCAAATCTGGACAATCAGGACTAACCCTGGCAGATATTATAAGCATCGTTGAATGCCGTCCTAAACTAGGGTAATTACTATAAGGCTGATAATTTTGTTGTGAACAAAAATGTCACTTTACACACAGCTATCCTTTGCTATCACCTTCATTTGGCTTCAGAAATTCCTTCTCTTCAACTCACTGCTAGTGTCTTGTTTAATAATACTGTATTATCTAGATTTATATGCTTGGAAGGACGTCATTGGGGATACATCCTGATCTCATTTGAAAATGTAATTTATCATTTAGAAGTTTAGTTGCTCTGATACAAAAAAATGATTTGAACTGCATTCATTCTATATCAAGACTTCAAGTTGCATGCATTAGATGGAATGTTAAAAAAAAAGTAAATCGACTTTTGGCTTTTCCCAGTTAGGGGTCACAACAGTGGAACTGTGGTACACTAAGTGAAGTGGATTTTACGGTGCGAGTTACTTGGCCAATGCCCAACCTTCAAAGAAGGCACACCCATTCACGCATGCACCTACCTGCATGTCTTTATACATCAGATGATCATGTGATGGAATGTTATTGTTTCAAATCCATATTTCCACTCCTTTCTTCCTTCCTTGTCTCTACCTCACATATAAAACAGGAGATACTTCTTGAAATTGCACTAATTTCCTCCCTCCCTTCCCTCCTTCCTTCCTTACCTACCTCCTTCCTTCCTTCCTTTATGAAGACTTTTTTCTTTTGTCTAGCATTTAGCAGAACATTCACATCTGGCCTGCCATGGCTGTGTAAACACTGCATGTTGTATTTCGTGTTGTCTGAATATGAATACAGGTTGGTAGAAAGACATTTTTAGCTATCCTGCAAAAACCTTTTTTAAGCAACAGGGTTTCTGGTCTACATTTTATACTCCTTCCATGGTTATCTCAATGGATAGCTCAATCCATACATCTTAAGGCCAGGATAGCAAGAGAACGCAAACTAGGTTATTTACCTTTGAATCCAAAGGGATAAAAAAGTATAGAACCTTAGCAAGCACAGAGCTCCCTCCCTTTTGGTTTTGCAACCTTCTACATATTTATTTATTTATTTGTCCTTTGGTAACCAGGTTAGTCCACTGGGCTGGAGAGTCCATTTTCAGTGGAGACCCGAGGAGAAAAGCTTCACAAACACATGATAAAAAAGATGATGTCAAAAAATAATATACATATATCATAACAAAACCAAGTTACATTGCAAGTTTAAAAGCATGAAAAAGGGCAAGATAAAAAGACATGTGAGTAACAACATTAATGCCTTGTAGATAATTCTTAAAAGCATATAAAAAGCTCCACAAACACATGATAAAAGAGATGATGCCAAAAAAATAATACACATATATCATAACAAAACCAACTTACATTGCAAGTTTAAGAACATTAAAAAGGGCAAGATAAAGAGACAGGTGAGTAACGACATCAATGCATTGTGTAGAAATCATTAAAAGTATGCATTTTGTGCATGTACAACAACAAAATGATAGAGCTAGACTTGGTGGAACAAAACAGAAGAATAGTAAGTGGATTGTAGAGAAGAGTGAAGAAATAATTGAAGACACAGAGAATAGCAAAGAGTGGCAGTTGTGTCTGTTATAGTGGGTGGAGTGGACGTAGTGGTGGTAAAGTTAGATAGAGTGGACAGAAGGAAATGAGGAGGAAAGAGTTGGCATGGCCAGGGAAATAAGAAATGAAATAGGGTGGCAAAGCTGGGAGGAAAGTTAATTTTTAAAGAGTGCACAGTGGTGCAGCTATGGATCTGCAGGTTTGTAAGTATATATAATATATGAAGGAAATAGTTCTGGTGTGGTAGTGGCAGATTAGGGGGGGGGTGGGAGTTGCAGGAGGGAGAGCTGGCTAGGTATTTTTCCATTCTTTTCTGAAGAGGATCGAAGATTGGACATGTATGTTAGATGGGAGTTTTTTCCAGGTTTGAGATATGGAGCATTTATAAAGTAACCTGCCTATAGTTTTGTTGGACTTGTAGGACATGTAGGACTTGACATTTGGGATAATTATCCCTGTAGTATTTTATCTTCACAAAAAATAAGTCTAATTCTCCTAAAAAAGGGAGACTGCCTGTTGAGATAACATACATTTCTACCTCATAATTTCACTATTAGACCCAACCCTTCATGTCATCTTCCCCTTCCTTCCTTTAGTCTCTTCCTCATCAACAAAGACATATAGTAAAGGATTAATATTTCTACATGATGTGGGAGTAGAATCCATAACCTTCTGCATGCACCAAAAGCTATTATGTTACTAACACTGCTTTCAAATTCTACAACACAAACAGAAACTGCTTTTTGCCAAAGAAATCAGTTGGTTGCATATTGAAAAGAGACTTAGCATGAGCGACAGTAAACTTATCTTCCCTTGAAACTCACAATTCCATGAAAATACACTGAAACTCATAATTCCCTGGAATATGTACTAAAACTCAAACTCACACTTCCTTCAACAGTCTGCTAGTTAGTGTAGAAGATTCAGGCTCTTGTTTACACTGAAGCTCACACTTCCTTCAGCAGTCTGGTAGTTGGTGTAGAGGACTCAGGCTCTTGTCGAAGTTACAGGGTCAAGCCTGATCAAGTTAATTGACTAGCATGCCCATGTCCCCCAACTAGGGCTTTACATACCATACTTCCATACCTCTCAGCAGAAGAAATCTGGACAAAGCCTAAAATAACTCAGGAGACAAAGGCCCAAAAATAGGGACAGATTTTACATATTGCTCTTATAGACTAGGAAAATTGCTAGAATAACAGCATCTGTCTTATCATACATTTTCTGAAGGAAAACAGTCTGTTTTCTGTGTGAAAGTCAAGTTTATGACATTTAGTTATTTTAATCCTCAGTTTCCCCAGAAAGACCATTTTGAGATAAGACAAAAATATGAGGCAAAAATCTGGACACTTGAGAGGTATGCATACCTCTCAACCTCTTAGTGCAAGAAATCTGGGCAAAGCCAAAAATAATGAGGATACAATGGCCCAAAAACTAGGATCATATTTTAAATATTGCTCTTTTTAACTTAGAAAGTTGTTAGAATAATAGGATTTGTGTTAGCATGCATTTTTGATGTGTGAAACTTGTATATATGTCATTATTTAGTGATTTCAATCCTATTTGGTTTGCCAGAAAAAAATACAAATTTTATGAGAAACAGACCAAAACTATGAGGCTAAATCTAGACAGATGAGAGGTAGAGGTATATTCATACACACACACACACACACACACACACACACACACACACACACACACACACACACACACACACAAACACACACACACACACACACACACACACACACACACACACACACACACACACACACACACACATACACACACCTTTCACTCTCTCCTTGAACAAGAGCTGTTTAAATTACATACAGACATACACATACAGATACATGCACTTTCTCTCTCATACAGAAATGATGGAATGGCTAATTTAAATCACACACACACACACACACACACACACACACACACACACACACACACACACACACACACACACACACACACACACACACACAGTAAACAATTATGTATTATAGTAGTTTATATTCCCAACATACACACATACGCATACTATAAACAACTATGCATTATATTGCTCTGTATTCTCAAAACACACACACACACACACACACACACACACACACACACACACACACACACACACACACACACACCTGTATAGTATAAACAACTATGTATTATATTACTCTATATTCCCCGGGCAATAATGCTATAACTTCTGGAAAACATCCTAAACTGGATCTCACATACATTTACTAATGAAAAGATTATGTGATCAGCGTTAATTTTTGATTGTAATTATCTCCCAAATGCATCAACTAACATAACCTATTTCACCTGACTCATCTCATTCCCTCCCTTACATATTATAACTATCCCAAAAACTGTGGCTTGATTCCTGAATGGATTTTTGGAGTCTGATTCTACAAAGCATGTCTTCATCAGCACCGTCTCTGACTCCCTCAGTGACCACCTCACATATACACAGACTAGAAATTTTATCATGTCACAAAACACTTACTTTGAACTTCCCATAACCTCACCCATTTTAACCCTGATATACTCAACAGAATCTTAAACTCCTATAAATTGTTAATTCTGAATAATCTGCACATAAATTTGACACCTTTTCCCTGAAAATGCTCAATAGCCTGGCTCCAGCTAGAACAAAAAGAGTGTAAAATAACCCTACTCCTTGGTTATCCACTCACAGCAGGCACCTAATACATGAATGAGATAGGGCTTGGAAAGAATGGTTAAAACATAGATCTCCTTAAAACCTGCAACACTTTAAAGAACTATGTAACCATACTAAAAGACAGATTAATGCAGACAGGAACTTCTACTACAATAACTTCTTATTAAATCAGTGTTTCAATCTTAACAAATCCTGGTCTTCTATTAACAATATACTCCACCCTGGAACAACCACCACTCTTAGCCTTGCATCAGATAACATCCCCTATGAAATATCTGCTCAGTTTAATACATTTATATAAAGTATTAAAGCCCTTATTAAAGATTTTCCTCCTAACAGTCCTGACATGCCATTGCCTCAGATAGTGCATTTTGCACTTGCATTGCTTATTTTCCTTAAACTGTGAATGTTTACTGTACTTACTGTTTTTTTTTTTTACTTCTTTAAAGTTTAAAGTTACATTTTCAAACAACTGTAAGGGCTGCTGTTTTGCATTGAAATACATTGTTTCTAGTGTTTCTTAGTATTATACACTTGTTTATAGTTCCTTAACACTTGGATTCCAAACCAGTCATTTTATATTAGGAGAGTCAAGGTCTGCACTCTTGTGGCAGGATAGGATTGATTTCATCTATCTGAGCTGGGAATTGCTAGTAGAAGGCCTATTGTGTGCTTTCCTGATTGGCCTTAGGGCATAGTTAGTGTAAAACCTGCTTTTTCAATTTTTTTATAAGCCTTGCATTTGCACAAAGCTGCTCTTCATGCAGAGATGGTTACTGGTGCCTTGTATATACGTAATCCCATG
>NW_025058785.1:0-7282 GCF_019279795.1 Protopterus annectens
AACAATTGTTTTAAAAGCCCTTTAAAAAACAACTTGTTTGTCTCCTTTTCCCCAATCTTTTTTTTTAAAGGTTATACTACTTCATTCTAAATTTTGTATTTTTTTTTTTTTTTTAAAATTTTACCATTTCATTTCCCCTTTTCCCCTTCAAATTTTTAAAATCCACCATTTGGAAAAGTCCACCCCTTCCCTTTCCCAAAAACCTTGTTTTTTTTCACCCCCCCTATAACCCAAAAATACAACCAAAGGAAAATCTCCTCTTTTTAAAAAAATTTTTACAATTTTTAACCCCCCTATCCTTTTAAAACCAAAATTTTCTAACCCCACACCAACCCTTTTAAAATTATAAAATTAAAATGAATTTTCAAAAAAAAATCACCTTTTAAAACTACACCCCCCACAATTTTAAAAACCTTATTAAACCCAAAAAAAATTTAGTTTTTTATGTTTTTTGTACCTTTTCTTATAATTTTTTAAAAATCCTATTCACCCCCACTTGTGTATAAAATAATATACCATTATTAAATAATTATTTTTTCCCACAAGGGTTTTTTACATATAATTTTAAAATGCTATATTCACTTCCCCTTTCAGACTTGATAAATTTTAATAACTATTTTCCCTTTTCCCCTTTTAAAATTTTCCTTAAAAAACCTACATTATTATTAAATTTTAAAAATATACCTTAGTTAAAACCTTTTTTCAAAAATTAACCATTAGTTAAAATGCCTATTCATTTCCCCTTAAAGATAAAAATATACCATTAGTTAAAAATTTTCTTTGCTTACTATCAGACTTAAAAAATCATATACCATTAGTTAATAAGCACTTTTTCCCACTTTTGCTTGTAAAAAACCTAGTTAATAATTTTACATTCCCACTATCCCTCCTTATTAAAATCCTTAACCAATTTTTTTAAAAACCTTTTTTTGATTTTCCTTCCCACTAAACTGAACAATACTTTTATAAAAATACTTTCAGTTTCCCCCTTCCCTTTTATCATTAATTTTAAAAACTATTATTTATGCTACTTTTTTAAATAATATTCACTCCCAATCAGACTTTATTTTCCCTTTTTAATTCTTTATTCCCCCTTTTTATAAAATCATATACCTTATTTTGACTATTCCTTACTATCAGATTTGTAAAAAAAATTCCCATTAGAAAATTTACAATTATTTCCTTGTATAAAATACATATCCCTTATTTTGCTCCCCCCCATTAATTTAAAAAATACATATACCTTGTTAAAAATGTTATTCATTTCCCCACTATCAGTTTAAAAAATACATATACCTTTATTAAAATCTACTATTACCCCCACTATAACTTGTATAAAATACATATCCCTTAGTTAAAAGATACAGTTTTCCCTTCAGAAAAAATAAAATTAAAATGCTACTACATTTTATATCCAAAAATACATATACCATTAGTTAATAATGCTATTCACCCCCAATCAGTTTTAAAAAACTTTTTTAATAATGCTACTATTCAGTTTTACAGACTGTTAAAAAAATAAAATTTAACTCAATTTTATCAGACTTTTTAAAAAATAAAAAATTATTAAAAATATTACCCCCCATATAATTTAAAAATAATATACCATTAGTTAAAATGCTATATTAATTAAATTTTTCCCCATTTTAAATAATCATTTAATAAGATTTGTTAAAAAATTTTTATTTTTTATTCATTTTAATTTTTAAAAAATACATTACCATTAGTTAAAATGCTACTATTCAGTTTACAGATTGTAAAAAACATATACCATTAGTTAAAATGTTTTCAGCCCCTTTTATAAAATACATATAATTAATAATCTTTTTCCCTTTATACAGACTTTTAAAAAATAATTAATTTTTTTGCTTTTGCTTACTATAATTGTATAAAATACTTCCCTTGAAATAAGTTTTCAGTTTTATCAGCCCTGTATAAAATCATATACCATTAGTTAATAATGCTCTATTCAGCTTCCCCACTATCACCCTTGTATAAAATACATATACCATTAGTTAATAATGCTACTATTCAGTTTCCCCACTATCAGACTTGTATAAAATACATATACCATTAGTTAATAATGCTACTATTCAGTTTCCCCACTATCAGACCTGTATACAATACATATACCATTAGTTAATAATGCTACTATTCAGTTTCCCCACTATCAGACTTGTATAAAATACAAAAACCATTAGGTAATAATGCTACTATTCAGCTTCCCCACTATCACACTTGTAAAAAATACATATACCATTACTTAATAATGCTACTATTCAGCTTCACCACTATCAGACTTGTATAAAATACATATAGCATTAGTTAATAATGCTATTTTCCCTTTATCAGACTTGTATAAAATCATATACCATTATTTTTGCTCTATTCAGTTTCCCCCACTATCAACTGTATAAAATACAAATACCATAAGTTAATAATGCTACTATTAGCTTCCCCACTATCAGATTTATAAAATACATATACCATTAGTAAATAATGCTACTATTCAGTTTCCCCACTATCAGATGTATAAAAAATACCATTAGTTAATAATGCTACTATTCAGCCCCCCACTATCAGACAAAAATACATATACCATTAGTTAATAATGCTCTATTCATCCCCACTATCAGTTGTATAAAATCATATACCATTAGTTAATAATGCTACTTTCAGTTTCCCCCACTATAAATTTAAAAAACATATACCATTAGTTAATAATGCTTTTCAGCCCCTCCTTTTTCAATCCTTTTTTTACTTTTCCCCCCCATTTTTTTAACCTTTTAATAAATCTATTACCCAACAATAAAACTTTTCCCCACTATCTGATTTTTTTTAACCTTTTAATTTCCCTTTTTAATATTCCCCCCTTTTTATAAATGTCTTTTAACTTCAATAAAAAAAAATTAAAAAAACCCCCTTCTCCAATATGTATTTTATTTTTAAAATAATAAAGTTTAAAAATTTCCACCCATACAATTACAATTTTGTAACCCTTCCCAAGAAAAATCCCTCTTATCGAAATTAATTCAAAGTATAAAAATAAAATTAACATGTTTGCTTTCCCCACTCCCTATGTTCTTGAAATAAATTCACCAAAAAAATCTAAGTTATCCCCCCCCTAAATTAAATCCTTGATATCAAACTTGGTATTGCTTTAATTTCCCCAACCTACCACATTTCCCCTTACAAACACCAAAAATTTAGTTCAGCAAACTTCTCAATTTTCCCCAAAATATACATTATAAACAAATATGTTTACTGTCCTTTACATCCATCCTGGGGACAATACAGCTATACTGGAATATCCTGCTATCACCTGAATAGAAAAATTTAAATAAATAATATTACTATATGTGAGTGTCAATTGGTTATATAAACCTTCTTAATTTCATGAACTTTTATGGTTTTTTGCAAATAATCAAAAACCCCCCCATTACAACAAGACATCCAAATTCTCTATTAGACTATCTATTCAGACCCCCCAAAAAATTCCATTGGAAATTTTAATCTCTAATTGTAAAAAAATATAAATGACATCTCACACAAACATTTAAAACTTTTTTTAAAAAAATGTAAATTTTCCAAATTTAAAGAAATGTTTTTTACAACATATCATCTGTTAATAAAAGTCCTAAAAAAGTCCCTTAGGCTTGCAAATTTAAATTTAATACAATTTCCTAAATATCTAAAAATTTTTCTCCTAAAATTGAAAAAAATAATTTGGGTATAAAAAGTAAAAGTTAATCAGGATAGAGAAAAAAAATAAAAAATAAACTACATCACCCCAAAATTAAAACCCGTGCTTTAATACACTAAAAAATAAAAACAAAAAATTATTAAATTCTGACTAATACTAAAAAAAAAAAAAAATGTACTTTGTTTTAAAATTGGGCCAAAAATTTACTTCCCCTCTCAGATAATTCACCATATGAAATCAATACAATTAATCTTATTTTTTAAAAAGCAGCTCTAACTGGATCCTCTAATCTAATCTCTTCCCTTAACAGCCAAAATTTCATTTATTCAAAGCTGTACCAAACCTCTTATAAAACTACTCTTAAACAAACTTAAAACCCCTTTTTCAGCTTATTCCCTTCCTATTGCTTTTTGGATATTTTTAGGGTTTAAAATGACTAAATGGCTAAAATAAACCCAATAACATTGTTACAGTCCTTATAATAAATAGGTCTATCCACAATAACATTGTTACAGTCCTTATAATAAATATGTCTATCCAGGAATCCCACAATAACATTGTTACAGTCCTTATAATAAATAGGTCTATCCACAATAACATTGTTACAGTCCTTATAATAAATAGGTCTATCCACAATAACATTGTTACAGTCCTTATAATAAATAGGTCTATACAGGAATCCCACTTTCCCTCTATCTGAAAAAAAAGCTACACATTCCCTTTCTGCACAGAGGAGGAAATTCAACAGACATTAATAACTTTAGACCTATAGCAATCTTATCACCCCTCTCCAAAATACTTGAAAAATGTATTCAAAACCAATTGGTCCTGCAGAAACAATTCCTATTCCCTACACAGCATGGCGATCATCCATCCCGTAGTACTAGCACTGCCCTTATAACATGCCAGT
Source organism: Protopterus annectens (assembly GCF_019279795.1). Taxonomy (NCBI): domain Eukaryota; kingdom Metazoa; phylum Chordata; order Ceratodontiformes; family Protopteridae; genus Protopterus; species Protopterus annectens. The sequence continues at coordinate 4,614 of NW_025058785.1, forward strand.
AAAGCTAGAGATAATGGCAAACTAGTTTCTACATTATTTCTAGACTTGACTAAATTATTTGACAGATTGTCACAGCAAACTTTTACTTCAAATGTCCTCACTAGATTTGTCTCAGCCCCCTTCTGTTCAAAACTTCCTGTGAGGTGTCAATAAATTGGCACTCTCAGCCTTCTGTATCATATCAGTCAGTATCACTCTCAGCCCACCCTTCTGTGGTTCAAAAGCTACCTGTCCAAGAGGTATCAGTCAGTAAATTGGCACTCTCAGCCCACCCTTCTGTGGTTCAAAAGTTAACTGTCCAATACCCTACATTATGTGTCACAATGATGTGCATGTTCAGGTGGTGATGAAACCCTCCCCATTAAATGTCACCTATCAGACCTCATCATGCAGTGATGATAACATCCCCATCATGTAGTGATGATGATAATACCCCCCATTATGTGCTTCACTGATATGCACTATCTAGTGGTGATAATACCCCCATTATGTGTCCACTATTGGAGCTCATCATGTGGTGATGATTATATGCCCCCATTATGAATCACCATGACATGCACTTTCAGATGGTGATATTACCCCAATTATGTGTCACCCATGTGTCCTCATCATATGATTAGAAAAAGCTCCCACATTGTGTGCCAACTGGACATGTACTTTCAGTTGGTGATGATAACCCCCATTATGTGTCACTTATTGGATGTCATTTTGTGGTGATGATGATAATAACCCCCTATTGTGCATCACCATGACATCTACTTTCAGGTGGTGTCATACCCGCTCATTATGTGTCATCCTGACATGCACTTTCAGGTGGTCATGATGATAATACACCACCATTATGTGTCAGCTATCAGAGCTCATCATGTGCTGATGACAATACCCCCCATTTTATGTCACCTATCAGAAATCATCATGTGGTGATGATAATATCCCTCCATTATGTGTCATCAGATCTCATCATGTGGTGATGATAATATACCTATTATCTGTCACCCATCAGTCCACATACCCCTGCATTATGTGTCACCCTGATATGCACTTTCAGGTGCTGATGATAATAACCCTCCCACCTATTATGTCACCCATGACCTCATGAGGTGATGATGACACCCTGTGTTATGGGTCATGACATGCACTTTCTGGGCATGATGATATTACTGCCCCCATTATGTGTCGGACCTCATCATGTGTTGATAATAAAAACACATTATGTGTATGCCTGACATGTACTTTCAGGTGGTGATGATAAAAACCCCATTATGTGTCAACAATCAAACCTCATAAAAAACTTTTGTTAAATTTTTTTTTAAAAAACTTTTAGCCCTTTTAAAGTATCATTTTTTAGTTTATAATAAATGCTAACAATAACATTGTTCAGTCCTTATAATAAATGTTACCCACAATAACATTTTAAACCCCTTATAAAAAATTCCCCCAAATAACTTTTTACAGTTTATAATAAATTCCCACAAAAACATTGTTACAGCCCATAATAAATATATCCCAAAAACATTTTCAGTCCTTATAATAAATGTTATAAAAAACATTTTACATTTATAAAAAATGGTCTTAATCCCTTTTCCCTCTATCTAAAAAATACACATTCCTTTCTAAGAAACAACAATTAATACTTTAATAAGAAATCTTATCACCCCCCCAAAAATACTTAAAAAATGTATTCAAAAATTGGTTAAAAAATTTCCCTTTTTTCCCACACATTATCATCCATGTTACTAACTCCCTTATAATAATGCTGCCATAAAGCTAAATAAATTATTTACAATTGACACAAACTTTTAAAATGTCCTACTAATTTTCTCAGCCCATTCTGTGGTTAAAATTCCTTAAATTAGTCATAAAATTGGGATCTCAGCCCCCTTCTTTGGTTAAGTACCTGTAAATATAGTATAAAATTTGGGACTTCACCCTTCTGTGGTTAAAAAACTTTTAACCTTTTTTTCCAAAGTATTTTATTAGTAAAATGCAATTTTCCCATTCTTTTCCCCCCAAAAAATTAAAAACCCCCCATTTTTTAGATTGCATTTAAATTGTGAAAACCCCCCATTAAATTTCATATGATCATATGATGATTATACATTTTGTAATAATGAAATTTTTTTATAATTCCCCCAAAATTTTGTGCTTTTTATGATTTAAAAAAAGCTAAATTCTTTTGTGGTAATAAAACCCATTTTGTGTCATTTTATCATTTTGGGGATGATTTTCATTTGACACCCGACTCATTTTAGGTGGTGAAAATACCCCATTATTTTCACCTTCCTCATTATGATTTTTAAAAACCCACATTTGGGGTAACAACCCTTTTATTTATGAATACCCCCCCTTTTGTCCCAGCTTTTTTATGAAAAAAACCCCATTTGTGCCCCAAAAACCCCGGGGGTTTTTGAAAAAAAAAAAAAAAAAAAAAAAAAAATTTTTTTTTTTTTTTTTTTTTTTTTTTTTTTTTTTAAAAATTTTGTAAAAGGTCAATTTTTTTAAAAAACCCCCCTTTTTTTAAAAAAATTTTTGGCCCCAAAATTTGTGGGAAAAAAAAATTTTTTAACCCCGCCCCCCCATTATCAAAACCCAAAAAAAATGTGTATTTTTATTTTACCCCAAAAATTTTTAAATTTTTTTTGTTTTTTTTTTTTGGGCCCCTGAAAAAA
>NW_025058786.1:0-5527 GCF_019279795.1 Protopterus annectens
TCATAGCTTTTTTCCCTCTTGGAGAAAAAACAACTTTCCAGGGTTATTTTTTCTCTATGCAAAACATGCTTGAAATACATAGGGAAAGCTAAAAACAATAAACGGTCATACTGAAACTGGCAGTTAAGCCAGAACCAGGATTGCCCTACCCTTTGTAGGGTAGATAGTACCCTGCACATCTACAAAGTTTCAGCCTCCTAGCTTTTTCCCTCTTGGAGAAAACCAACTTTCCACAGGTATTTTTTCTCTATGCAGAAATATGCTTGAAATGCAAAAAGAAAGCTAAAACAATAAACGGTCATACTGAAACTGGCAGTTAAGCCAGAACCAGGATTGCCCTACCCCTTTGTAGGGTGGATAATACCCTACACACCTGCAGAGTTTCAGCCTCCTAGCTTTTTTCCTCTTGGAGAAAAACAACTTTCCAGGGTTATTTTTTCTCCATGCAGAAACATGCTTGAAATGCATAGGGAAAGCTAAAAACAATAAACGGTCATACTGAAACTGGCAGTTAAGCCAGAACCAGGATTGCCCTACCTCTTTGTAGGGTGGATAGTACCCTACACACCTGCAGAGTTTCAGCCTCCTAGCTTTTTCCCTCTTGGAGAAAAACAACTTTCCAGGGTTATTATTTCTCTATGCAGAAACATGCTTGAAATGCATAGGGAAAGCTAAAAATAATAAACGGTCATACTGAAACTGGCAGTTAAGCCAGAACCAGGATTGTCCTAACCCTTTGTAGGGTGGATAGTACCCTACACACCTGCAGAGTTTCAGCCTCCTAGCTTTTTCCCTCTTGGAGAAAAACAACTTTCCAGGGTTATTTTTTCTCTATGAGGAAACATGCTTGAAATGCATAGGGAAAGCTAAAAACAATAAATGGTCACACTGAAACTGGCTGTTAAGCCAGAACCAGGATTGCCCTGCACCATTGTAGGGTGGATAGTACCCTACACACCTGCAGAGTTTCAGCCTCCTAGCTTTTTCCCTCTTGGAGAAAAACAACTTTCCAGGGTTACTTTTTCTCTATGCAGAAACATGCTTGAAATGCATAGGGAAAGCTAAAAACAATAAACGGTCATACTGAAACTGGCAGTTAAGCCAGAACCAGGATTACCCTACCCCTTTGTAGGGTGGTTAGTACCCTATACACCTGCAGAGTTTCAGCCTCCTAGCTTTTTCCCTCTTGGAGAAAAACAACTTTCCACAGGTATTTTTTTCTCTATGCAGAAACATGCTTGAAATGCAAAAAGAAAGCTAAAAAAAATAAATGGTCATACTGAAACTGGCAGTTAAGCCAGAACCAGGATTGCCCTACCCCTTTGTAGGGTGGATAATACCCTACACACCTGCAGAGTTTCAGCCTCCTAGCTTTTTTCTTCTTGGAGAAAAACAACTTTCCAGGGTTATTTTTTCTTCATGCAGAAACATGCTTGAAATGCATAGGGAAAGCTAAAAACAATAAACGGTCATACTGAAACTGGCAGTTAAGCCAGAACCAGGATTGCCCTACCCCTTTGTAGGGTGGATAGTACCCTACACACCTGCAGAGTTTCAGCCTCCTAGCTTTTTCCCTCTTGGAGAAAAACAACTTTCCAGGGTTATTTTTTTCTATGCAGAAACATGCTTGAAATGCATAGGGAAAGCTAAAAACAATAAACGGTCATACTGAAACTGGCAGTTAAGCCAGAACCAGGATTGCCCTACCCCTTTGTAGGGTGGATAGTACCCTACACACCTGCAGAGTTTCAGCCTCCTAGCTTTTTCCCTCTTGGAGAAAAACAACTTTCCAGGGTTATTTTTTCTCTATGCAGAAACATGCTTGAAATGCATAGGGAAAGCTAAAACAATAAACGGTCATACTGAAACTGGCAGTTAAGCCAGAACCAGGATTGCCCTACCCCTTTGTAGGGTGGATAGTACCCTACACACCTGCAGAGTTTCAGCCTCCTAGCTTTTTCCCTCTTGGAGAAAAACAACTTTCCAGGGTTATTTTTTCTCTATGCAGAAACATGCTTGAAATGCATAGGGAAAGCTAAAACAATAAACGGTCATACTGAAACTGGCAGTTAAGCCAGAACCAGGATTGCCCTACCCTTTGTAGGGTGGATAGTACCCTACACACCTGCAGAGTTTCAGCCTCCTAGCTTTTTCCCTCTTGGAGAAAAACAACTTTCCACAGGTATTTTTTTCTCTATGCAGAAACATGCTTGAAATGCAAAAGAAAGCTAAAAACAATAAACGGTCATACTGAAACTGGCAGTTAAGCCAGAACCAGGATTGCCCTACCCCTTTGTAGGGTGGATAGTACCCTACACACCTGCAGAGTTTCAGCCTCCTAGCTTTTTCCCTCTTGGAGAAAAACAACTTTCCAGGGTTATTTTTCTCTATGCAGAAACATGCTTGAAATGCATAGGGAAAGCTAAAAACAATAAACGGTCATACTGAAACTGGCAGTTAAGCCAGAACCAGGATTGCCCTACCCCTTTGTAGGGTGGATAGTACCCTACACACCTGCAGAGTTTCAGCCTCCTAGCTTTTTCCCTCTTGGAGAAAAACAACTTTCCAGGGTTATTTTTCTCTATGCAGAAACATGCTTGAAATGCATAGGGAAAGCTAAAACAATAAATGGTCATACTGAAACTGGCAGTTAAGCCAGAACCAGGATTGCCCTACCCCTTTGTAGGGTGGATAGTACCCTACACACCTGCAGAGTTTCAGCCTCCTAGCTTTTTCCCTCTTGGAGAAAAACAACTTTCCAGGGTTATTTTTCTCTATGCAGAAACATGCTTGAAATGCATAGGGAAAGCTAAAAACAATAAACGGTCATACTGAAACTGGCAGTTAAGCCAGAACCAGGATTGCCCTACCCCTTTGTAGGGTGGATAGTACCCTACACACCTGCAGAGTTTCAGCCTCCTAGCTTTTTCCCTCTTGGAGAAAAACAACTTTCCACAGGTATTTTTTTCTCTATGCAGAAACATGCTTGAAATGCAAAAAGAAAGCTAAAAACAATAAATGGTCATACTGAAACTGGCAGTTAAGCCAGAACCAGGATTGCCCTACCCCTTTGTAGGGTGGATAGTACCCTACACACCTGCAGAGTTTCAGCCTCCTAGCTTTTTCCCTCTTGGAGAAAAACAACTTTCCAGGGTTATTTTTTCTATGCAGAAACATGCTTGAAATGCATAGGGAAGCTAAAAACAATAAACGGTCATACTGAAACTGGCAGTTAAGCCAGAACCAGGATTGCCCTGCCCCTTTGTAGGGTGGATAGTACCCTACACACCTGCATAGTTTCAGCCTCCTAGCTTTTTCCCTCTTGGAGAAAAACAACTTTCCAGGGTTTTTTTCTCTATGCAAAAACATGCTTGAAATACATAGGGAAAGCTAAAAACAATAAACGGTCATACTGAAACTGGCAGTTAAGCCAGAACCAGGATTGCCCTACCCTTTGTAGGGTAGATAGTACCCTGCACATCTACCAAGTTTCAGCCTCCTAGCTTTTTCCCTCTTGGAGAAAACCAACTTTCCTCAGGTATTTTTTTCTCTATGCAGAAATATGCTTGAAATGCAAAAAGAAAGCTAAAAACAATAAACAGTCATACTGAAACTGGCAGTTAAGCCAGAACCAGGATTGCCCTACCCCTTTGTAGGGTGGATAATACCCTACACACCTGCAGAGTTTCAGCCTCCTAGCTTTTTTCCTCTTGGAGAAAAACAACTTTCCAGGGTTATTTTTTCTCCATGCAGAAACATGCTTGAAATGCATAGGGAAAGCTAAAAACAATAAACAGTCATACTGAAACTGGCAGTTAAGCCAGAACCAGGATTGCCCTACCCCTTTGTAGCGTGGATAGTACCCTACATACCTGCAGAGTTTCAGCCTCTTAGCTTTTTCCCTCTTGGAGAAAAACAACTTTCCAAGGTTATTATTTCTCTATGCAGAAACATGCTTGAAATGCATAGGGAAAGCTAAAAACAATAAACGGTCATACTGAAACTGGCAGTTAAGCCAGAACCAGGATTGCCCTACCCCTTTGTAGGGTGGATAGTACCCTACACACCTGCAGAGTTTCAGCCTCCTAGCTTTTTCCCTCTTGGAGAAAAACAACTTTCCAGGGTTACTTTTTCTCTATGCAGAAACATGCTTGAAATGCATAGGGAAAGCTAAAAACAATAAACGGTCATACTGAAACTGGCAGTTAAGCCAGAACCAGGATTTCCCTACCCCTTTGTAGGGTGGATAGTACCCTACACACCTGCGGAGTTTCAGCCTCCTAGCTTTTTCCCTCTTGGAGAAAAACAACTTTCCACAGGTTTTATATTTCTCTATGCAGAAACATGCTTGAAATGCAAAAAGAAAGCTAAAAACAGTAAATGGTCATACTGAAACTGGCAGTTAAGCCAGAACCAGGATTGCCCTACCCCTTTTGTAGGGTGGATAAGACCCTACACACCTGCAGAGTTTCAGCCTCCTAGCTTTTTCCTCTTGGAGAAAAACAACTTTCCAGGGGTATTATTTCTCTATGCAGAAACATGCTTGAAATGCAAAGGGAAAGTTAAAAACAATAAACGGTCATACTGAAACTGGCAGTTAAGCCAGAACCAGGATTGCCCTACCCCTTTATAGGGTGGATAGTACCCTACACACCTGCAGAGTTTCAGCCTCCTAGCTTTTTCCCTCTTGGAGAAAAACAACTTTCCAGGGTTATTTTTTCTCTATGCAGAAACATGCATGAAATGCAAAAAGAAAGCTAAAAACAATAAATGGTCATACTGAAACTGGCAGTTAAGCCAGAACCAGGATTGCCCTACCCCTTTGTAGGGTGGATAATACCCTACACACCTGCAGAGTTTCAGCCTCCTAGCTTTTTTCCTCTTGGAGAAAAACAACTTTCCAGGGTTATTATTTCTCTATGCAGAAACATGCTTGAAATGCAAAGGGAAAGTTAAAACAATAAACGGTCATACTGAAACTGGCAGTTAAGCCAGAACCAGGATTGCCCTACCCCTTTGTAGGGTGGATAATACCCTACACACCTGCAGAGTTTCAGCCTCCTAGCTTTTTCCCTCTTGGGGAAAAACAACTTTCCAGGGTTATTTTTCTATGCAGAAACATGCTTGAAATGCATAGGGAAAGCTAAAAACAATAAACGGTCATACTGAAACTGGCAGTTAAGCCAGAACCAGGATTGCCCTACCCTTTGTAGGGTGGATAGTACCCTACACACCTGCAGAGTTTCAGCCTCCTAGCTTTTTCCCTCTTGGAGAAAACAACTTTCCAGGGTTATTTTTTCTCTATGCAGAAACATGCTTGAAATGCATAGGAAAGCTAAAAACAATAAATGGTCATACTGAAACTGGCAGTTAAGCCAGAACCAGGATTGCCCTACCCCTTTGTAGGGTGGATAGTACCCTACACACCTGCAGAGTTTCAGCCTCATAGCTTTTTCCCTCTTGGAGAAAAACAACTTTCCAGGGTTATTTTTCTCTATGCAGAAACATGCTTGAAATGCATAGGGAA
>NW_025058787.1:0-6474 GCF_019279795.1 Protopterus annectens
TCTTGCCTGCATTGATTAGTTTTGACCTTATTTTGTTTCTGCACGGCCTACTATTTCCTGGGCATCCTGCAGACCCCTGTCAGGGAGTTTCTGGGACATGGCATATTTGTCTGCAGCCGCCGTATGCTGCCTGTCTACGGTCTGTGTGGTTCTTCACTTTTTGCTCTGCTACCCCCCCTACTTTCTTTGCATTCATATGCCTCCCTATCCTTTTGCAGGTTTCTGCATGCAGAGTTGTCAGCCCGCCAATTGGCCTTCGGGGGGTTTTTGGTTTGATTGCTCATTACTCTAAAACCTTGCATTTCCTCTTTTCCAGCATCACCTTCCTGTATTTATTGTTGACGGGGGGGTCACATGACTGGGTTGGGAACGAGTCATCCTCGTGCAATGCATTTTGCGCAGTGTGCTCTCAGCTCAACTATTTCCCCACCCGGTCCTGCTGCTTGATGTGCATGTACAGCCCATGTTTGCTGGGCTCCAATGTCTTCCTCCTACAGTGGCACACCCTCGGGATTGACATGTTTTCCCCTCTGAGCCACTCGGTGTATTCCCCGCTTTGGCCACCCTTTACGGGGGGTTTTATTCAGTTTTTCTGCCTCATTTGCATGGCATTGACTACTAATTCATAGTTACCCCAACACTCCCCCACCCTTGGCAACCCTTGCAGGGGTGGGCTTTCCATGCATACCATGGTGTATTGTCTTTGAAGCTGATGTGTATTCCCTGCTTTTTTATGACATTGTCATATTATTTCATTTTTTTGCATTTCCCGCACATGTCCGGGGTTCTGCTGTTTTTCTGGGGACATACCATTTATGTCATTTTTACTTTGTGCATGTTTTTTTTGACATTCTCGTGTCTTTCGCCATTGGCATGGGAAATGTGGATACCGGGTTAAATTCCTTTTGTCATTTTTGGGGTAAATGTAAACCTTTTTTTTGGTTTACATTGCCTTTATCTCCCCCCACTTCGGTTTTATATGCCTTCATTTGCATGGTGCAACACCGAAATGGGGTGTTTAGCATACCCCCGGGGGGCGCAGATCCCGCCGGTAGTGCACGGGAAATTGGATCGACCTGAATCGCCTGCCATTTTGGCTTAACACGCTATGCGCCCCCGGGCAAGTTCATGAATCCATATTTATATTGTTTTTTATTGCATTTGATAAAAAAATTTTTGCTTATTTTTAAAAATTGGAACTCTGTCTGATTTAACATTTTACATGCTTTTTATGACACAGTATATCAATTTTTTTTAAAGCAACAGCTCTTGTGAAGTTTCACTAGTCGGGTCAAACATAGGGTTGTTTTAGAACCATATTTTAGGCAATACCTTTGTATCATAATGTTAATTCCCCACAGATAGAAAGCAAACATTTACATGGGTTTTTTCTAAAGCAGATAACATATTGTGATGGTGTCCTGGAGCAATCAAGAAGCCCCAATCCTCACCACTCAACACCAGTGAGGAGCACCCCATGTAGCAGGAAAGGATAACAACAAATACACACAGTAAAATGCACTCCTTTAAGAGCACACAGAGATCACAGCTGTGCATACACTCCCTGCCTCCAGTTCCCCAATAAGACTCCACCGGTACAGCTTATATATCCAGACATCAGCCTAGTGAGCAAGTTTTCTAAAAAAACTTGTGCACCTCTCTGTTCAACCAGTGCTTCCTTCGTGGTTCCTACCAAGTAGCTGACACACACACACACACACACACACACACACGCATACACACACACACACACACACACACACACACCCACACACACACACACACACACACACACACACATTACTACACACACACCTCCCAGCCATACAGGTTCCCTCCAGCTAAGTGCCCTCTTTCCCAGACTATATGGTACCCACTACCACCCATCACACATCAGCTAGTCAAAGGCCCCCAAAAAGTGTGTCCAATTATTACTGTGCAGTATTCCTATTCAATTGGTGTATAGTCAGTTAAAGAAGATACTTGTGCCACCTTAACAAAAGGTAATGCAAGTACTCTAAAGAGTTTATATTATCTCTACAAAAAACAGCCACAGTTGAAAGGGTTTAAAAATATTTAATAATAAATAAAAAAGACAAAGAGATACTACTCTTTACTACATGAGTGATAGCTTCACAGGGATATTCCAGAGAAATACTTTAAATAATCTTGGTAGTAGTACAGTTCTGAGCATCACAGAAAACACTTAGTCTAAATCTCTTTCTAGCCAGGCTATTTCTAGAGAAAACACAAGTCTAAGATAAACTGCATGCTAGAGCAAGTATACAGTGCTAAGATGAGTTGGATGGTAAAAGATAAAATATACTTAATGCTCTCTTGATTTTCATTTAAAATCACATTCCTGGTTCACATTAGATCATTCTTTCATACACTTACCTAGGGTTCCTAGGCTAACAGAAATTATAGCATTTACATTCTTCCTATCTGGGCAGAAACCAGAGCACAAGGACATTTATGCATGCAAATTCTGCTATTAATCTGGTGACAGCCCCTACCCCATGAGATTCAAAGATCCACCTGTACAACAAATTATTTGTTGTAATCTGGATTGGCTAATATGGGGGGCGCTAGCCCCCTCCCAAAGCTCTTTAAGCATCTGGAATGCCTGCCTACATGCTGGGTCCACACTAACTTTATCTGGCCTGTCCTTCCCGGCACAGTCTGTAGGAGCAGCTAAGGTACCATAACTGGGGATGAACTTGTCTAGCACTGCTGTCCCAAAAAATGCCTCAACCTGGGTTTTAGGCACAAGTGCAGGCCATGCCTGAATGGTTTCCACTTTGGCAGGTTCTGGCCCATCTTACCACCACTCCCACCAAGGTCCAGCAGAGACCTCTGCCATACCCACCTGACATTTTCTTCTCGCTTACTGGTTTCAAACTCCTGAATCCTGTAGTCTGTCTCAGCACCTCCCAGACATGCTAGCCTGGCCAGGAATGTCTCTGTAGATGGCAATACTACCTAGGTAAGCAAGGGCTAACCTTCCTGTCCCCAAGCAGGATATGATCTCAGCTCTCTGGAAAGTTGCTGAGGTATCTCTTTTCATCCCAGTGGCATCTTTGTGAACCTATGCTGCCAAATGGAGTCATACAAAGGCTGACTCTCTCAGCTGAGCCAAGGCACCTGTGCAACCCCTTGCAGATTAAGGTTGCAAGATATGTAGCTCCTACCCAGCTGCCTGAGCCCCATCTGTCCCAGCATTGGGGTGGCATCTGACTCTCATGCTGACTATTTAATTCCCTTCTAGCCAGAACCTAGTGCTGCCATCCTGTCACTGAAGTATTCACTGGGGAGGCCCAGGACTGTTGGACTTTGAATCAACCCTAACCTCCAACATCTCCCAAGTGGGTAAAATTTCCTCCCTCAGAGTCTGTTTGACTCTCTCCTGCTTAGCTCTATATAAGGGGGCCTGCCCACAATAGGCCTTTGGGGTCCTGTATCCACCTGTGAGTAACTGCCTCCAGGTGCACTCCTGGTTTCCCAGGGAAACATGTCCCCAAATTCCTGCAACTACTTGCTCAGATTTTCAGAACCTGGGTAGGAGCAGAAGTTGCTGGAACATTGTGCTACCCTTCCATTGAGGTGTCAGGCCCACTGAGCTCTCACTGAGGAGATTGCGTACACAGATCTCCCTCAGACTCCTCCTGCAATCCAATACAAAATGCTCTGTGCACAAGGGCCTCCTACTTCATCATGGTAAGGTTTCCCCATGCGTGGTTAAAATGGGTACACTTTGTGCCCCTACCTTCTGCCTTGCAGCTCCACTAAGTGTAATTATGTAAATACCACCTTTCTACTCCTTGACACCTTGTAGGGCTCCCCTCCCAAGCTGCTGCAGCTTGTTGGGAAACTACAGGAATGATAGCTTGGCTACCTGGCCCCATTGGGTATACCTCTAGCTCTGGCACCCTGATATACTATTAATTTTTCTGTTAAGTTGGGTTTGCCAGGACCGGCCTGAGTTCCTTGGATTTGTCCTGAGATTTAGGAGACATATGCCACAGACCTTTGAGATTCCCAGCACCCCACCTTCCCACTCATCTCAAATTAAATCTAGAGGTCCCCTAGTACTGCCCATAAGAAAACTCAAAGGGGTGAAAATCTGTGGATTCCTTGGGGAACTTCTTTGTAAGCAAATAAATAGATGGGGGGTGCCATTTGTCCCACCTCCCCCAACCACACTCTCCAAAAATGCCTGTAGCATGGAATTTAATTGTAGAGTTTGAACTCCCCAAATGTTGAACATTAGTCTAGGGATGGTAGGGGTGGTCTCATGTGCTTCCAGCATCCTAGTGACTCTGGCCAGACAAGCCAGTGGTCTGATATGAAATTGTAAGCACTCTGTCGGCCAGTATTTCTTTGGGAAATCTTACCCTGCAGAAAAAATCTCTGCACAAAGCATTTGCCACCTTCTGCCTCAATGGAGGCACAAAGCCACCTGCCTCAGGGTATCGTGGTAGTACAATCCACTCCACTAGATATACTTTTCCTGTGGAACTTGGGGTACCCAGTGGTCCAACAATATCCATAGCTACCTCTGGGAAATGGGCCTCAATCACAGGCAAGTGCATCAGAGGTGAGCCTCACCTGTCTCCTGCCTCACTCACCTTTGAACTGCTCTGCCAGATCCCAGAAAATTCTGTTACATCTCTGGAAATTTCTTATACAATAAAGTTCCCTGCCATGCCTCCTCTGAAAATGCTTTTATGTCATATGACCTTAAAGGGTATATATATATATCATGGCTATGGCTAGAAGCCTAGATGGTGGGCTCCAGGTAACTACTAACTGCTGTAATTCTCACCCTCTAGCCCTCTCAGAGTCCACTCTGTATAGGAACCCTTACCCTTAGTATACAACCTCTACTGAGGAATCAGGTGCCTCTAGCTACCTGCTCCTCCTGCCCAGTCAGAGTGGGTCTAGAGCTAAGCCTCTCAACTCCCTCCTGTAACCCTTCCTAGCTCCCCTTCCACAGTAGTGCCTGGCATCCTCTAACAAGTGGTGCCCCACTGCCTGTACTCTACTAGCCTCTACTCTTTGCAGCCTACTCGTCCAAGAGACTATCAATAGTACCAAGTAAGCAGCTGTGGGTCAGATTCAGTCTTACACAGCAGGTGCAGTTCCCTTCCCTGAAGTAAATCACACCCTACTTGTCCTGCATGTAAGTATGCAGTCTGTCTGGGTCTGCCTCAGGCTACCGTAGACCCACATGCTTGTCTCCTAGCTTCCACTGCATGTAAATCGTATAAGTACATGGTACTGCCTCATCCAAACCTTGTAATTTCAGACATTTTCAGGATGGTAGTTCAGTACTCCTCTGTTGTCTCAAGAGAACCTACTTCATAGTATTTTGTCTCTTCCACTTACTGCTTCCCTACCTTTTGTTCCTCCCTTGCATCACTCCAGGACACCGTATACCACATAGTCCCACTGGTTGCATTCAAACATTTAACCTAGCTCCGATGTACCTGGACTAGTGGCTTCCCTGCTTGGTAGATTCTGTTGGGCAGTCTTGCCTACCATGGGCTCTTTGTGGACCCATGAATTGCAGTACAGGGGATCACTCTCTGCAGGGCTGCCCCTGCTTGGCAGATATATAGATCTCCCATTCTTCCCAACTCATCTTGAAGTAGCACATTGTCTATATATGCTGATAGACTCATGTCCCTGTGTGTGGCAGGCTGTTTGTTCCCTACCAAAAGTGGTCTGCTATAGAATTCAAAGGTGTGTGACCTGACATCCACTCACATCTGTGCAAATAAGTACCTGGGGTTCAGCTTTTCAAGTATATCTACAATGTCATACCTCATCTGCCTCCTAGGTCTATGCCTGTGAAAAAAATGCTTTCCTATACGTTTTAGGTGTTAGCTTAAACAATTCTAACAAGTGATTTTTAATATATAATCAAAACATCAGTGTTTTGACAAATAGCAGCGGCTTTTACTCATGGAATAAGTGGGGTCAGGAACCATACCCAGAACCTTTGACAATACCTATAAATGGTTTGTATAAATTCTCCTCAAATATACATGAATAAAAACTATCAAAATTATCCTACTTTAAATCCGCATTAGAAATGTACTGACCTATTAAAATTTGGGTCCAGTTACTCCCTTCCCCATTACCTCCATGATTCTGGTGAAGCAAGAGTCAGCATCTCCTTCCTGGCGCTGCCTCTGCATCGCTTTTCCTCAGCTTCTAGATACAAAGCTCTCATTCTCCTTGCAGGCCATTGTGTAGCCCTCATTGTCCCTTGCTACTTTAGATGTAAGGTCTCAGTCTCTCAGCTGCTTCTAATTTCTCACACACTTGGCCTCCAACTCAAGTCTCCCTTTAGCCTAGATGGATTTTAAGTCCTCTGCAGAAAGGTGCTGAGCTTTGTCCATTCTCTGATGGTATTAGTACTCTACTGCCAGTCTATTTTTGGGGTTGAAATGCATCTCCATCATGCCA
>NW_025058788.1:0-8794 GCF_019279795.1 Protopterus annectens
GTTTGCCCTGAATTATCAGCTTTTTAACAATGTGGGGTCTCTTTTGTTTCTCTTTTGTATGTGTATGCATTTCTACAATCTCCCCAAACATCAGCTTTCATCTGCCTAATTAGACTCAGAATGTGTTGTGAATTAATGTACTTCTGGAAGAATTGAAACATCTTCCCACAGTGCCAGTAAATCTGATGATAAAAACTTTGTGTTGCCTTTTCTCACACCTCTGAACAAAATGCGCATGCATAAGGCCAACTACTGGTCAGCACCATCTTGGACTACTATGTGCAGTCTTCTACACTGTGTTTCTAAGTGTTTGGCTTTACTTTTTCCTGTAATTTTCTGCCTTTTATTTTACACATCTTTAGCTACTCAACTGGCTAGTCACAAGTTTAACCACTCAATGCATTTTATGCTTTAAATCGCCGATAATTCTCTTTGCAAGTCACCAGCTCAGTCTCCTGCTCTACTTCTGATCGCAGTTACATCAGCATCTTTATATTTTTATACCTTATGCGCGATCTTTATACTCTATTTGTGTTTGTGATAATCAAGGAGAATAGTGTTATTTATGCTGTGACAACCATGGCAGTGGATATTATGCCACAAACCAAGTTGCGATATCTTCTCAGACCCACCTGTGAAGTGAAAGTTAATGGTTGCCATGATGCCCTCTCATTTTGTGATTCCAACTCTGGTGTTTGAGGAGCCAAGCACTTTCTGAAACTGAACTTTATAACTTATTACTACCTGCATCTGGTGCATTTCTGCACGGGCCTCCACTGAAAATGGGCCCTGTCCCAGTCGGACTTTCCCGGTAAACAAATGTTAAATAAATAAATAAATTATACCTCTGTTCTTCTTCATTAGAAAGTACAGCTAGTAACCAAATTAAGGTCAAGTTAAAAGCATACCACATGAGGACATATGAAAAGAGATGTAGTTTCAAAGTAATATGCTGGATTTACGTTTTCACTGGAAAATAAAGTTGCAGTCATATAGCTAGCATTTTCTCAGCTCACTGACCTGTAAGAAATAATAACCTCCTTTGTTGCTGACTTTAAGGCAGGGAAATAGAGAGACAAAAAAGTAGATAAAAAACCCAAAATTTGGGTTTCTTATCAGGCAAACCATGGTGCAATGTTAGAGGCAATTCTGGCAGTTAGTTCAACAAATTACGGCTAAGATCTAGTAATGATCTGCTTTTTGTAGTTAGCTCTGTAGTTAGTAGAGGTTGCTTTGTTAATTTCACTACTGACCCCAGAAACTATTTCCCCATTAGCTTAACAAGACTGATCTGTAAAGCCATGGAGCATATGATTATGGATCACATAAACAAGGATATAGCAATCTCCAAGCACTTGACCCGCCCCTTTCAGATTCATAAGGGGCAGATCTTGCCTGTTGAACCTGGTTGACTTCTTTGAGATTGTCACCAAGGCCCTGGATGAGGGAAATTCAGTACATACAGCTTTACCTTGACTTGGCCAAGGTCTTTGACATAATGCCCCACTCAGACATCATCAAAAGCTAACTCAACGGGGGAAATCCCTGTTTTGTCAGATGAGTGGCCAACTAGCTCACCAATAGGACCACATGGTCAAAATATGCACCACCTCGACAGCAGACCTGTCATTAGTGGTGTTCTAGTGAATCTGTTCTGGGACCCCTACTATTTGGCATCTTGGTCCTTGGCGGATGACTTCTGGTCCATCCTCGGGAAACCCCCAAAGTCTGTGATGGTGGTGCTGCTTCTTTGTTAATATTACAGTTATTATTAAAGTACAGATGCCTCAACCCCGTAGTTTCCCAAATTTGAACCACAAGATTGTGGAAAGTCCAAGCTGTCTGGGTGGAACCAGACAATTCTCAGATCCATCAATGGGTCTCCTGATTCCACTTGCTTTTTAATCCCCAGTAAAATTACTTGTCAAACACCAAAAACCAAAATAAGAAATAAAAGGAACAGGTTTCAGAATGTGACTGTCTGCCTAAAGTGTCCTCCTTTCAAGGCTGCGAGATGGTCTGAAACTTGTTTGTTTTGTTTTTCCTTTGAGCTTTACTCAAAGTGTAGAACTGCGTTTGTAGTTTCTTGACTAAAAATGTTATTTTTTGTATTCTTATTTAGTGCAGCTGCACACTATATAAAAATAAAGTACTGTGTTATTTGGTGCACCAGCTTTCATTATGTTGAGCCCAACAACAGCTCTGCTTTTTTGTGTCTTGCTGGATGTGTTTGACCTTTTTTTTTTTGTTTATTGTAGTGTAAAATGGGTATTAGTTAAAAGGGAGGGATTACTGAAGTTTACTAGTGAATGTTCGGACTGTACGGTGTGAAATGCAACTGTATATGTATTTTTCAAAGCACATGAAAAGTGAATGCATGAGCAAATAAAATGTCTGCATCTACAGAAGACTTTTAATAAACCAGTCCTGGATGTTTTGCAGTGCTTGATTTGCTGCATAGTTTTGTACACTTTTAAATGAAAATTATTTTGGTTCATGCTTGAAATTAAGTTGGTTGTTTGGCTAGATTTTCATCATCTTGCAACTCGAGGCTGGAAACACAGGCCATTGTAACTGCACAGCACATCTGATTATTTTTTTTAAAATTTGCCCTATGAGCTTTGGTGAAGGAAGTAGTTGTTATGCTCTGCTTTGTGAACTTTGAGGAGCAGAAAGTTTTTGCTTTGATTTTTGAAAAATTTTTCCTTTTCTTAAAACTAACCAAATTTTATTCAGTCATTTTTTTTTATGGCCCTAATATTCAACAAACCAGTTTTGTGAATGTAATATATTGAACTATGCTGACTAATTTGTAAAAGCTTGTTAATATACAGTCTGAATAATTCATTAAAAACATATTACTGACCTCGATTGCTCTGTCATTCCTGATTGCTGTAACTTTCTTCTTTAAATGCTTTTAAATTGTTAGGTCTCACTAATACCTCCTTCTCTTGCTAGCCAAAGGAAAATACAGTCACATTTTCTAGTCTTTCTTCCTGCTTATTCCCTTATTCAACTTATATATTTAAAGAACCTTTTAAATAAGTCATAAGCAGTATATGTTGTCTGTTAGATGAGGAATAGATTGCTAAGCAATATTTCAGTTATACTGTTCCATTGGTAATTCCTCAGTGCTGTCTATAGGCAAAATGACTCAAAAGAAAGGGGTGTTTAAATGTCTAGTAAGTCCATCAAACTAATATGAAACAGAGGTCAATATGTTATTGATTGTGGCCTTTTCCAATAGGTATCTCTCTGCCTGTCTGTTAACTGACTATGTAAGCTAGTCTGTGAACATCTCAATGCATTAAATTAGCAAGTGTTTGAAACATTCCTGAATTTTACAATTGCCTGTTGCAATTACAAGTAAGCATGTGTTACTCATGAGTGCAAATTGCATACAAAACAAGGGCATTATAATACCAAAAAAATATTTAAATTTTAATACTTTTGAAAGATAAAATCTTTGGCATATATTTGACTGATCATATAAAGCTGAAAGGCCTCGGTTGAAGCCAAATTTTAAAACTGATCCAGCTCCATTCACTGAAAGCTGTAGAATGCTTGATTTAGCGGCATAATGGTTTTCTTTAATGCGAGAAATTACAGATGCTTATAATGATACTTAGAAACTTCTCATAAGACTGAGTGTGCAGAAGAGCATCTGTGCGCAATTGGCATTATAGAAAACTTAGTATAATAAAGCTTGAGTGAATTAAAAGAAATGAATACATTTTGTCTATATATATACAGAGATAAAAAAGCAGAGATGTTAGCAGCTTCAAATAATGTTTATTCAGCACAAAAATGCTCCAACTATTTTTTAGCCAACAGTGCATCTCTTTTCATCTGCCTGGAGGCACTGCTTGTATAGCCTTAGCTACTGTCACTAAAGAAGCAGTTATATAGTATGGAATACCGCTAATTGTTGAAAGGAGAGCATTTCTAAAGCTTTTAAGCAGGATTATTGCTTGTAATTTCAGCATGGATGGGTTATATAAAGGAGGCAACTTTGTTTTATTAGCAGATAAAACAGATCAGGGCTGGGAAAGTGACACAGCCTCATTTTCCACTTCAAGGGATGGTTATAAGTTGATTCAGAGTTTCTTTTTTCCGTATTGTGGACATGAAGTTTTAAATATAATAATTTATATATCAAAGTAGAATGCAGTTGGGGCTGGGGTTTCTGGGCGTCGCAACATCATTCTACACATCTTATTTAGGCTGAACAGAAGACTGTTAAGGGAAGGCAATATTCAAGTTTTGGGATTAATTACTACCTTTGTAATTACTTGGTGAATGTCAGTGGTGAGCAGGGTTGCCAGATTTGGTATCAGCAAGGTAGGGACGACAAAAAAAGTGAAAACAAAAAGGTCTTTAATGCAGAACACAGTTCCACATTAAAGATGTAAACACGGAGCTTCTCGTGTTTAATGTGGAACATTGCAGTTCTGCATTCAAAAGAAGTAGCTCCGTGTTTATGAGAATACAATTAACCCATATACAGATATACGGGCCAATCAAGAGGTAGCTAAACTCGCGAACTACTTCTGTTGTCACAGAACACAAAACTCGATGTTTAGCGATTTTTGATTGGCCCTGTGTGCAGGTATGCAGACCAATCAAAAACAAAAACAAAAAAAAAAAAACAAAAGCGTGGGCCTGGCCGAGATTTAAACTGGCAGGCGGGACTCGGGATCAGGCTGCTGATCTAAGGACAGTCGGCAAATAGGGATGTCTAGCAACCCTGATGGTAGGTAATGTATTTATTTTGTAGGATATTTACTGCTTTGCTTATCTTTGCCCCATTGTCTGTCAAGTATCAGGTCCCAATTACCTTGGGTCAGAATGTGGCCAATGTATTTTCCATTATTGGAGAGAGGGTTAGCTTCGGATATTGCCCGGCATTCAACTTAACTATCAGGGTGTTAGTTTGAGATTTTGTGTATGTTGCCCCATACATACACACACACACTACACACACACACACACACACACACACACACACACACACACACACACACACACACACACACCTTTGAGGGGTTTGATTTATACAAACACACACTTTGAGATTTGATTTATATACAAACACATACACACACCTGGGGAAGGCTGGCACAGGTTCACTAGTTATGCCCACCTCTTCTGCCCAGACATTATAAGGTAGTAATCACTATCAACCATCCCTTGCATTATACCGGCTTACTATATGGCCCCACACCAGGGTGACCAATCCTACTGTGTGATGTTACTATTATACAAATGGCAAAGTGCTTGACCAACAATATAAGGCTATTGAATTGGAGATTATACAATGTCAGTACCTGTAAGAGCTTAAATAAAACAAACCAGCCACCTGAATTAAAAGGTTTTAAATATATTTAATAATAAACAATAAAAAAATAAAGACAATATTCAATAACTCAATGAATAAAGTGACAGAGTTCAGAATACTTAAGGAAATATTTTAAACAACGGTTATTTGCAGGACAGTCTCAAATACAAGAAAACATCTACTAATCTTGCTATATTCCAATCTGTCCTAAGAGGTTACTTATCTCTCAAGAAATTTGCCTAGAACTGGAAGTCATAAAACAGTTAAACACTTTTACATTTGAAACCTGTCATTTATTCTGTTTCCAGACAATAGAAAGAACTTCCTGGCTGCAAGTAGTAGACTATCCTGTCTTTAACTTGATGAGATAAACACAATGTAGGTAAAACAATTCACTTCTTTTCTTACAGCATTTTGCAAATTAACTCTGTATGTTTCAGCAACTACTACCATTACAGCACACATCTGCACAGGTATACACGGTTATTATGCACATTTTCTGCTCTCTTTTCAGCAGGGTACACTGTGGTTACATTCTTGAGAGCTCAGTACGCAGAACGCACACAGTTCAACACACACTGCTTCTGCACCCAATAGTTTAATATACACATACATTATAGTTTTCTTACATTTGTAAAGACAGAAGCATAGGAATTATATTAATATTCCAAAATGACATGGGGTATATGCAAAATAACATCTAGCTGGGCTGGCAGCCTCACAGCGCTTTCCCCAAAACTTTGGGCCAAAAGGATGATGATGCATTTGTTGACATTGACTTTGGTCATGTTGTTTCTAACATGATCATTTGTTTGGGTGAGACCCTCTTGATAAATTGTTTTATTAAGTCAGTGATGTAGATTCTTTACTTTGTTGCAAATTTATTTGGCTTATTTTTGCTTGGATTGTAGTACTGTGGGGCTGCTAATGTTGACATTTTACCTACTTGGAGGCCCGGCTGGAGTGGGCCTTCCCAGTGTGAATTGAGTAGTACTGTGAATTAATGACGGTGTCAGTCGTGCCAGTTTTTTTTCATTGCAAGTGAATGAGTTTCCTTGGGTAGCATGCAAAGTAAACCGTGTTTAACGATGGTGTAAGCTCTGATTATGTAATTGAAATGACATCCTTGTAGCAGTAAAACTGTTGATTACATACTAGCATACATATTCATAAAGCTCTATGCATGATCCATCTGAATTTCATGAATTATATGAAGAACTTTTCAAAATGCCCAGTATTACTGCTGATACAGACCAACAGTCACAGTAAATGTGATGTGCTTTATCGTAATGGCGTTTTGAATAGTTGGCATAGTACTACTAAATGAAACAAAGTACCTCATTGGCCCTCCTCAAATACAATCTGGACAACTGGATGTGTAACTGTAAATTCTCCCAGGGATATTTTTGTGTGTTATATTGCGAGATGTGAAATACTCCTCAACACCATTTAACACTTAACTACATAACTTTACAACTATGGATAGTTTTAATTTTTATTTCCTTATTTTTAATGTAAATTGTTAGCCATTGTTTTAAAAATTATATAACTAGGAATAAAGTAGTTAATAGTTACTCCTTTTTTACTTTTCAGCATGGCTTCTGCATCCTCCAAAAACCCAAAATGAAAAGAAAAATAGCTGATGAAAGGAGAGTCTTTCAGGAAAAATGGACTGATGAGTACTTCTTTGTTGAATCTAACAATAAAGCACTTTGCTTAGTATGCAGAGAAGTGGTATCCGTTTTCAAGGACTACAATTTGAAAAGGCATTATATTCAAATGCACCCCAAATTAAGTGAATTGCAAGGAGTGTGCCGTAGACAGAAAATATCAGAATTAAAAAAAAGTCTTACATTTCAACAACAGCTGTTTCGAAAATCAGCTACTCAGCCGGATTCTTTACTGAAGGCAAGTTATGTTGTAGCAAATTTAATTGCGAAAAAATCCAAGCCATTTGCCGATGGTGAATTTGTTAAAGAATGCCTTGAAAGTGTAGCAGACATAATTTGCCCTGAAAAAAAAATCAGAATTTTCTAAAATCAGTTTATCACACCAGACAATCGCAAGGCGTGTGGAAGATATAGCCAAATCTATTGAAAATACTTTGGAATCTCGGTGTGCAACTTTCAAGTTTTACTCCATAGCTTTGGATGACAGCACTGATGTTACAGATACGGCACAACTTGCCATATTTATTCGTGGTATTGACAACGATTTCAGTATTACTGAAGAACTGGCCTGTCTGGTTCCACTGAAAGACACAACAAAGTCTGCTGATCTGTACAAGGCAGTAAAAGAAACACTGGCAAGATTTTCCTTGACCATCAGAAACCTGTCTGGCATAGTAACTGACGGTGCTCCAGCTATGGTTGGAAAGAAGGAAGGACTAACAACACTGATGGAAGAAGATGCAAAACAGATCAGTAATGTGCGTTTCATGAAGTACCACTGCATTATACATCAGGAAAATTTGTCTGCACAGACTTTAAAAATGGAAAATGTTATGAATGTTGTTATTAAAACAATCAATTTTATAAGATCCAGAGGATTAAATCACCGCCAGTTTCAGGAGTTTCTGACTACTTTGGAATCTACCTATGGAGACATCTTGTACTTTACTGCAGTGAGGTAGTTAAGTCATGGAAAAATGCTGAAATGCTTCTATGATTTACGAGATGAAATAAAGTCCTTTATGGAGTCAAAAGGAAAGCCTGTACCCGAATTTGAAAATGCAAACTGGATGGCTGATTTAGCCTTCTTAGTAGACATCACTGCTCATTTAAATGACCTGAACCTACGCCTCCAAGGGGAAAACCTATTAATAAATGACATGTTTCAAACAGTGACGGCATTTGAAGTGAAACTGAAATTATGCCACTGTCAGATGAAGAACAATAGCTTCATTCACTTTGAAACGCTGTCTGAGCAAAGCCACGTAAATACTGAAAAATATGCGGCATTACTTAATAGTTTATCACAGGAGTTTGAGAGTAGATTTCAAGATTTTGGAAAACACCAACAGTTCAGTATATTTGCTACTCCATTCTCAGTTGACATCAACATATTGCCTGCAAACCTGCAACTGGAATGCATAGAATTGCAGTCAGATATGCAACTTGAAAATTTTCTGCAAGCGTCTTTATTGGACTTTTATAAGTTATACCTACCCAAAGAAAAATATCCGTCACTTCACGAACATGCCCTGTTCATGACATCTCTGTTGGGGAGTACATACATTTGCGAGCAATTTTTTCTCTATGAAGTATACAAAAATAAAATCAGAACAAAAATTTCAGATGAGCATCTTGAAAATACTCTTCATGCCACTACCTCTATCAAAACCGATATAGAGCACTGGTATCAAAAGACAAGCTCAGTGTTCACATTAAAAGGTTATGCTCATAATGTTTGTCTACTACACAAAAGAACAATCCTGACTTGACAGCCTGAACCTCC
>NW_025058789.1:0-5359 GCF_019279795.1 Protopterus annectens
CCATTTCCATTGAAGGGACCCCCCCAAAATTTTTTAAAAATTTGGGGGGAAGGGGCCCAAGGGGAAAATTTTTTTAAACTTTTTGGATTCCAGGAAAAGGGCTTAGGGAATTTTTTTCTTTTGTTTTTACCCCACCCCCCAATTTTAAGGCCTTTGGGGGCCTTTAAATTTCCTTTTTCCTTTGGGTTTTTTTTTGAATTTTTTTGGTTTTGGGGGAAGATGTTTTGCAGAGGCTTCCCTGAACCCTGATCTTTGCCTCCTGCTCCTGTTAAGCCTGATAGGTATTATAGGGTGCCCGAAGCTCATAAGTATTTGTTTAAGAGTCCTGGGGCGACCCAGAAACTGTTTCTCAGGGGCCTAAAGGTGTTAAGGCTTCTGGGGTAAAAACTCCTGTTCCCACTGATAAAGAGGCAAGGGCTTTGGATAGGGGGGGAAAGAAAGTGTTCCCCACTCTAGCCATGGGGGGTTGAATTGTCAGTTTCACATGCTAAAATATCAAAATTATCTCCTTTCACAATTGAAATCTAAGGTGGATGCTTTGGCGGAAGGTATTGAGTGTAAAGAGTTGCTGGATTTGGTTCATGTGTCTGAACAAGTGGGTAAGCATTCTTTGCAATGTGGTTTTGATGCTGTCAGGCCTCCTCGAGGGTGGCTGCTAAGTTCTGTTCTTGGGGCAGCCTGGTTGAAGGATCAGAATTTAGCTGAGCATGTTAAGACAAGGATTTTGGATGCTCCTTTACAGTCTGATGTGTTTTTTGGGGCCCTGTGGAAGCAGTTTTAAAGAAAATGGAGGACAAAGCTAAGTCTATGCAAACTGTTAAAGATTTTTGCAGGTGCAGCCCCCAAAGTTTAGTAGAAATTGGCCTGCTAAGGGTGGACATATCCTGCTTATGATTCCCAGTCTAGGGGTAGGTCTAGGGCGTGGTAGGGGCAGGGCTCAAGGTTCTTTTAGGCCTAGAACAGGAGTTCACCTGCTCAGACTTCTGGTGAGGGCAGGGGTCAGTCCTTTTAAACAGACCCAATGACCTGCCTTTTCAGCTGCCAGTGGATTCTTCTGGCAGCTCCTTTGGGAGGAAGACTGTCTCTTTTCAAAGAAAATTGGGATTTAATTACTCAAGACAGATGGGTGTTGGATATCATTCACCACGGTTACAGATTTTATTTCCAAAAATGCCCCCCTTTTAAAGGCATGCCAGACGTTCCTCCTCCACAAAGAAAAGAGGCTCACAAGCAAGTTTCTCAGTTACTCCAGATGGGGCCATTCAGCCAGTCCCTTTTAGAAAGGGGCCTAGGATTTTATTCTCGCCTGTTCCTAGTACCAAAGAAGGGGAACACGTGGAGACCAATTTTGGATTTATCTTCCTCAACACTTATCTGGACATTCCCAAGTTCAAGATGTTGGCGTTACAACACTTTTACCTCTGCTGGGCAAAGATCACTGGATGGTAACTTTAGATCTCAAGGAAGCTTACCTTCATGTGCCTATAAAAGTTGCAGGAAGTATCTGGGGTTTGCTGGAAATTCTCATTATCAGTTCTCTGCATTGCCCTTTGGCTTATCTACTGCCCAGAGTATTCACAAAGGTTCTGGCTCCAGTGATAGCTTACTTCAGGCTTCAAGGAATTCAAATCTATCCTTACT
This sequence comes from Protopterus annectens, assembly GCF_019279795.1. NCBI lineage: Eukaryota > Metazoa > Chordata > Ceratodontiformes > Protopteridae > Protopterus > Protopterus annectens. The sequence goes on from NW_025058789.1 coordinate 1,642, forward strand.
TGGGGCGACTGCCTGATTCTGGCTCAAGAAAAGGAAGACCTTCTACAGCATCTGGAATATGTTATAGCAGTGCTAAGATGCCTAGGGTATTCTGTGACGAAATAAAGTCCAGTCTAGTACCCTCTCAAGACATGTGCTTTCTGGGTGTGAGACTGAATACAGCCCAGAGGGCCCTTTTTTAACCCCGGACAAACAAAAGAGTCTGTCACTTTACTTCCATCAACTATCTCATCAGTCCGTGCTGACTGCAAGGACAGTCCTTCAAGCATTAGGGTTCATGGCATCTTGTATTCTGGTGCTTCCCAATGCCAAACAGCATATGAGGAAGCTGCAATGGTATCTCAAAATGTATGGACACAGCACTGCCAGGATTTGGACACTGTCATTCAAATAATACCTTGCCTTTAAAAGAATTTTGTGGTGGGGTCAGGAATGTCACCCAAACAAGGGAATCTCTGTGACCCGGCCAAAGGGGAGTCAGATTTTAACGACAGATGCCTCGGACATTGCTTGGGGAGCGCATCTAAATGGAAAGTGGATACAAGACAAGTGGCCTGCCAGACTACAACATCTAGATATCAAGATGACGGAGAGGTTAGCAGTGCAGTTTCCATTCATGGCTTTCAAGCAGTTAGTTCTTCCAGGGCAGGTGTTGATTCTAACTGACAACGCTACTGTCTTGTGGTACTTCAACAACAAGGGGAACACATTCTTATCCTCTATGCAGGGAAGCAATCATTTTATGGGAGAGTGGGGTAAGCTTGCAACTAACTCTTCAGGCAAGGTTTGTGCCAGGAGCACAGAACTCCATCGGAGATGTGTTAAGCAGACAAATCATGGATCCCCACAGTGGAAACTGGATCTTCATGTATTTCAGAAATTGACAGTGTCATGGGGAACTCCAGACATAGATCTGTTTTCTCCACTAAACCACCAGCTGCCAAAGTATTGCACAAAGGGGGTTTTATCACACAGCTTGGAAAGTGGATGCTCTGTCTTTCAGTTGGAAAAACCTTCATGTGTATGCCTTTCCACCTCTGCCTCTTCTTCCAAAGGTACTATTAAAGGTCAGACAAGACAGGCCAAGGATGATTTTGATAGCTCCAGATTGGCCTGGGAAACACTGGTACCCACTACTAAGTCTGGTAAAGAAGCCTCCATGGCCTTTACCTCTGATTCCTCATCTGTTATCTCAGAAGGACGGTCATCTGCTCAATGTCAAGCTTCACTCTCTTCATCTAACAGCCTGGCATATTCTTTGAAACACAGCAGGTCTCAACTTCCTCAACAAGTTTTAAATGTGATTATGGAAGCTAGAAGACCTAGTAAAAGGGAAAAGTGTACGCAGAAAAATGGAAGAGATTTTTATTTTGGAGTACAGCAAAAATTTGGAGATTTCTGAGCCTAATTTGAGTGTGGCTCTTCAATATCTTACTGAGTTATTGGACAAAGGTTTGTCCTTCTCTTCCATTAAGATTCATGCTGCAGCAATTTCAGCTCACTATGATTGTGACCCACCATTGTTTTCCCTCCTTTGTTCAAGCAGTTTCTTAGAGGGCAAAGAATATAAGACCCCCTAGAGCTCCTACTCCTGCTTGGGATCTCAATTTTGTGTTGGAAAAACTTACTCTACAACCTTTTGAGCCTGGGGTACTGCTGAATTGAAATACTTGTCATGGAAGACTGCTTTTCTGTTGGCTATTACTTCTGCAAGAAGGGTGTCTGAGTTGCAGGCCCTTATGGCAGTAGAGCCCTTTTGATTTTCCATAAGGATAGGGTATCATTAAATAATCCTTCCTTTATGCCTAAGGTGGTTTCTAGTGTGGCTTTAAACCAAACTATTCATTTGCCTACTTTTTATGCAGACCCCCAAAATAAAGGGGAAAAAATTTTGCACACTTTAGATGTACACAGGCAATTGCGTTATTATTTAAGCAGGACTAAGGATTTTAGGCAGTCTCAGCAGTTGTTTGTTTCTTTTGCTTTGAGTTCTCCGGGCAAGCCTGTGTCAAAACAAACTATTTCTAGGTGGATTGGCTTTTGCATTGCATTTTGTTATTCCCATCATGGCAAGGAGATTCCAGCTGGGATTAGGCCTCATTCCACTAGGGCTACTGCCACTTAAAACATTTCTAAGGGGTGGCAACTAAGGATATTTTGGAAGCAGCTACTTGGAGTTCAGTGCATACTTTCTCTAAGCATTATCACCTTCCTATTTACTCTAAGTCTAGGGCTGGTTTTGCCACAGCTGTTTTGCAAGGCATGTTGTCAGCTCCTGCTTCTTTATGATTTGCCAGCCTCCCTTACCTCTGCTTTGGGATTCTACCCAATAGTAAGGACTGCAGCAATGGAAAAAGAACATAGTACAGTTTTGTACCTACCATAAATGTAGATGTTCGAGGGTTTCCATTGCTGCAGTCCAATTTTCCCTCCCTCCTTCCCCTCTGTGTTTAGGGGTGGTTGTGTAGGTGAGTTTACATGCTTATATTTTTGTATATATTCCTGTATATATTGTGCATGTTTTTGGTGCAGGTATTTTGGGCCTTGTCTTTTTAGGGTCTTCTGACATCTGGGGCAAGGAAAGACTGAGGATATGACGTCGGTCATGCGCATTAGTACCCTGGCGTCTGGCGTCAGTCTAATGCGCCTGACCGCGTCACCTATCTCTGGTATTCGGGCCGACTGGACGCGGACTATACCCAATAGTAAGGACTGCAGCAATGGAATCCTCGAACATCTACATTTATGGTAGGTACAAAACTGTACTTTTCAGGCTTCTGATAGGGAACTATATATATATATATATATCCATCCATCCTTTAAAAACACCCCTTTTTAATGTAAATAAGTAGTTATCAGGACCAGGGGCACTTCTCAGGCAACTTAGTTAAAATGACTTGCACATCCCCATTGTAATTTCTTTACACAGCTCAGTTCTGTCTGCTGCTGGTACTCAAGGACCCACTTATCAATGGATCTACAAAGATTCTCTAGCACTTAGTGCCACAAACTTTAGCAAACCCAAGCATCCCTTTCTTGTCATGTACTAAGCACCTCCCAAACCAGCCATCATTCCAACAAAACTAATCTATTTCCATCTTTTCCTTGGGGTGAGAATACATTTTGACTTACCTGACCAACATTCATTGAAGACAACTTTGAATCTTATTTATTGTCACGACCATTTGCACAAAATTTTAACAGTGCCTCTGATAGTAGCTGTAGTAAGCATAGCACTTTCCCAAACCAAACAGAGCTGTTCATGGTAACCCCGGTGTAAGTCTGTGCATATCTATCCAGTTACTAAGTATGGTGTTAAAGACAGCCAAAGTAGTATTTTGACCAGTAGTGGTAATTAATTTCACTGGCTGGAAATACACTGAGTAAGGAACCTATTCGTCCAGTGAGTCTTATTCCTTAGTATAAATTTAGGTTTCATGTGGGATCTTTGAAGAGTCACTGGTTTTGCAGAGAAATAGATAAAATAGGACTGGGTCTTTCATTGCTCAAAAAGTGGGTCATAGGTCACCTTGAAGCAGTCACTAGGCCAACAAGCATAAAAAGGGGGTCATGATAATGTATCCGATAGTTAAAGGATTATAGGCCTTTAATTTTCTTCATTAGAAATCCTTGGAGCTTTCCATTCAAATATACTTGATTTTTCATATCAAAAAAGTATTCTATTTTGATGTGTAAGATAAAAAAGGGAAAAAGGGGT
>NW_025058790.1:0-8237 GCF_019279795.1 Protopterus annectens
ATACCTAGTTTGTAGTTTATCTATAATTCCAGAGTGGGGATGGTGTCAGAAGCCTTGGCGAGATCTAGATCGCTGTGTGAACCACCTTACCCTCATCTACATCTTTGGTGACCGCTTCAAAGAAGTCTATCAGGTTTAGCAGACACCATCTGCCTTTTACAAACCCGAACTGGGTGGGGTCCAGAGTTTGGAGATTACCAGTGTCATTGTTTATAAAGTTCCCATGATGATCGTTCCACTTCGCCTTGCAGACCAGGCTCATCGAAGCTAATGGGGACGATGGTTCCCGAGTCCCATTGTGGCTCCCCTTTGTGGAGTGGGATAACTGTCGCTGTCGCCATTCAGTGGGCACAAAACCAGAAATGAGGTTATGACTGAACATGGTACTTAGGTGGGAGTGTCAGTTCGTTCTGTAGTTCATGTACAGGAGGCCACAGCCTGGGATGCTGTCAGGTCCCATGGATGTGCTGTGTTCTTGGCTTCCTATGGAGAGGGTGGTTGTTACCTGTGAAGCCATGATTACGAGGAACTTTGCATTCTTCGGTATGGAGATAGGACCCTTTAGGGGAGGTGAGAGGGGGGTACGAGATTAGCACTGAACCTATCTGCCAGGATGTTGGCGGAGATATCAGTTGGTTCTATTGCATTTAGTGTCATTGTTGTGCTGTAAGGGTCTATATCATATGAAGGCGGTGCACAAATGGGTGTGAAAGCTCACTAATATGTCCAGATATGCCGGACCTCGGGGTGCTTTTTCTGAGATGGAAGTGGTACAGTGAAGAATGGGATGTTGCCCTTTCCTGGCTGCTCAGTGCAATCTCAGAGTTGGGAAGACTCCTACATATTTAGCTGAGGGGTGTGCGAACAGCCCACCACAATAGGAAGTTTGAGTTCCGATGCGTTCGACAGTATTATGGCCGTTCGCATAATTGTGCGATGCGGCTCATCGCTATGCTATGAACAGATGCTGTAACTCAGAGCAGATCTGACTGTTGCCATTGAGATTCTTGACATAGCTATGGAGGAATGCTTTGTGGTTGTCTTTTAGAATCAGTGGCAATTTTGTTTTTGTAACCTTAGCTTTGGAGGATTTTATGGGGATCTCAGCTTCTCCCTGAGGCTGAGCAGGGGAGTTCCTCCAATCATGGGATTTTACTCTTTTTGCAGCAACAGTTTTCTTTCTTCTGTTGTAGTGTTTGTTTATGTGCAGGGGACCACCAGATTGGCTTCCCTCTTTTTGGAGAATAGCATCTTTGCTTCTGTTAGGGTTATTGCACGATCCATGCACTCATGTAAGTGCTTATAAGGATTAGGCATTTGCATAGGATTAGCTTAGTCATACCTCTATTGTCCATCTGCATGGAATTCAATAAGTGTAAGTTGCCACTTCTGTCTTAAAGAAGTGTGAAGTTAGCTTTAGGAGTAATTTTTTACGGTGGTTTCCCCTAATAATGGGAGGTGTGGGGCCGGGATGGCCGGATGTCTGGGGGCGATTAGCTTGTGGTCAGATCTAACCAGCGAGGATTGACCTCTGGTGTGGAACAGCGGTTACCCGTGTTGGTAATGACCAGGTCCTAGGATAATATTGCTGCCCTGGTGGTGGTAATGGATAAGTTGATCCAAAGGCATTGGAATTTACTTGAATTCAGAAAGCGTTGAGCAAAGAGTTGGTACATGAGTAGTTTTTCCCAGTTAATGGTGGGGTAGTTAAAAGCACCCATTATTGCAGGGTGTTAGAGTTTGCACCCTAATATTTTCCAGAATGTATCAAGAAATGAGAGTGTGGGAATCCTGGGGCATGGTGAGGATCTGTGACAAGCTACAATTTGGTTAACGGTCTTGCTGAACTTAGTTGCCCTTGGATAATCTCGGACCGTTATGCTGAGCAACTAGCCTGGGTGTGGATATCCTTATTGAATATGCTGCGCCTCCATGCCGCTAGTGTTTCAGTCCAGGTTAGGTGGCGAGGTGTGGTGCGAATTATAGCCTGGTATTGCGGGTACACTCTGGAGCACTTCCACCAGGTCTCTGTCACTGCACAGATGTCGATGTTTGCGGTCCGGAAGGGAGTGCCTCGGTGATGCATTTTGAGGTTTTAGACTTCTAGCATTGAGTACGTGCCTCAGATTTTGCTTGCTTTTGTTGCAATTGGTGAATTTGACATTTTGAACCTTGCCTAAAAAACTATAGGAATTGGCAAGAGCCTTGGCTGTATCAGAATCCAAAAGGGGCGACAGGTGCAGGCCATCTCTGGCAAAGCATCATGGTCTGTCGATCATGTCATCCCAGGCAGACAGATACTGGATCCCCTTAGAATGACACTAGAAGCTTAGCCAATTGTTGAAGTCAATCATTTTGTCCTTGTACTGTGGTATCATTCTGGGTGATGGCAGGATGCTAGCGAGGGCTAGGGTCATACCTGCCTGGGCTACAAGATTGGACAGCTCCTCCATGTCTCTTTTCATGTAGTCCAGGGGGGGCGTCTCAGGTCATTCACACCAACATGGACAATGACAGAGTCATGTTTGTACTTGTTGTGGAGTGACCTGAGTGCATGCATTATGTGGCGGATCCTGGCACCCAACAGGCAGCTGACAGTAACTTTCTCCTTGTTTAGCCTGGTGAGTGGAACATCAGTGTGCCTGACTATAGAGTCACCTATGACTAGAGTGTTGGGTACTTTCTTATGCCTTATGGGTTGTGGTTGAGTGGCACACAGAGTTTGTGGGCTATGTGTCATTTGGGTTGTGTTGGGGGTGGAGGTTGCTTGAGTTTCTGCTTTGGGGTGCCCTGTTGCTTGGGCAGATTTTTATTGAGAGCCTCCGTGAATGTAGGTGTGCGTTTTGTGTTTCTTTGTGTGTTTGTTTTGGTGGTGTAGGTTTTCAGAGACTATGTGAAGAGTGTGGTGTGGTGCAAGTGTTTACCTTCTTCTCTTGACTGTCTAGTCCAGTCTTGGGTGAAGAGAGCTTTGCTTCCAGTTTGGCTATATAAGTGCATCTCTCACAGGTTGTAGTGTTGGGTGGTAGGAGGAGAGGGTTGTCTGTGTACATGAGGCAATTGCTGCATTGCCCTTAGATGCCCAGATTCATCAGGTAGACAGAAGAAAAGACTGGGAACTGACCCTTAGACATGCCTGGATAGGTGCCTATTTATTAAGTATAAAGACTGTTTTTCTCTTGACAAGTGAGGAAAGTTGAGTGCTGTAGTAATTTGTAGATTATTTAGGGCTTACAATGAGTTCTGAACAAGTGCTGAACTCAAAGAAACAGATTTGATTGCTAAAACTAAAAAGCAGGCTAGTTCTAAGGGAAAATTCGAAGATCAGACTTTATGGCACTGGGAATAGTTTAACGCTAGCTAAGTGGCGATGCATAAAGTGTTTTTTTTTGTTTAGGGAAGCTACCTAGTGCTTACCACTCCCACTGTCAAGCTAGAAGGCTTCCCTCCAACACAGAAAGACTTGGGGGCTCAGAAACTTACAAACAGTCCTGAATACAGAAAATCTGTATCTGGACTAGACTACTTACAGGAAAGACAGGAAACAAGCTTGGAAAAAAGTGTTTTTTTTTTTGTAAAGTGGAAAAGGAGAAAGGAGGAGCAGAAAAAATTTCAATGTTAAGAAACTAAATGGTTTGGCCTTCTCAAATGTTCTCCCTGTATTAGGTATAATAAGGTAATGACACTAGACTGGGAGGAGTGTCCCAGATCACATTTACAGTAGGGGTGGGCAACTGCAAAGCCACCAAGTATAAGAAGAACACGATACCAACAGGGAGGGAGGGTGGGAAACAAAACTCAAAACAAAACTCAGAACAAACAAACCCAAGCAGATGTTTAACAAATGTAGAACATTTCCAGTGAAACTAGCTAGAAAAGTATGCAGCAGACAATAAAAGTGCTATAAATAATTCATAAAAATAAGCAAAAAACAGTATACTTAATGTTATATATCACAGATCAGTTTGCTCAGTGCCCTTCCAAAGATTAGCTCAGTGTGAAATGGCAGAAACACTCACAAGTTAACTTCTTAAGTAACAGAAAGTGATGGGCAGAAAGCAATATTGTACTAATTAAAACACTGTCCTTCCCAAATGATTCTGTGCTCATTTTACCAAAGCAAGAACATGGCTGTTCACACCAGCTTGCCTTACACATGTCCACAACCTGAGTAATCAAGCATGGGTTTCCTGCACCATTATGCTTTCCCTGTCTGAGACACAGGCAGGCCTCAGCTCAAATGGAGTCCCCAGATTGAAGAACTCCGTTTCTCTCACCCCCTCCTCCGTCATGCCCCCCATTCCACCTACTCCTCCTGCAGTTCTAAATGCTGAGGCCCCATGTCCTTCTGTACCACCAAGGCACTTCTCATCCTGTCCTCTGCAGTCCCATTTCTGTGGCGCATTCCCTGTTTTTGCACTCTCTCTCAGAACTCACATTTTTACTATGTCATCCACTATCCTGATGTATAGATCAAGAAAACATCTGCCAAGCCATATAATATTGAAGGAAAATACAGCAATTACTACTACTGAGGTCTTCACTAGCCTTCTAAAGGCTGACTGCCTGTGAAAATCCTCCCATTTTCCATAGCCCAGTCTGGCATTTGAGGATTAAACATTAAAGGGCATAAGCTAACCAAAGAAACATTCATGTATAAATATATATATATATATATATATAGCAATATCGCCATGTTCTGGCATGAGCAGAATTGTCCTTTAGTCAGTATAGCTTCAAAGCTGTTCATTGATTCTATAGTGGCTGTAGACAAAAGCCATCTGCAGAATGCTGGCTTCCTTCTATAACTGGTGCTGAGCTGTAGCAAAGAGATACATAGCTCATGATAACTTCAAAATCGCCAGCTAGTCGGTCAAGAGACAGTATGATGGCTAAGCACTGCTGCATCTTATCACGTTTCTTTCCACTCAATTTTCTGTGCAAAATTGGCTTACCTTTCTGTTAAAGGAAGCCAGCCGTGATATTAAAACACCAGCTTTCATTTCTTCAACTTGCTCTGGTCACGCAGGCGCTCACCTTTTAGAATCGTAAATAAGCCCATCAGCTTGCTCTACCGGTCTCCCAGTCCTGCAGACCTTACTCCTGATTCCATATCTCATGTAGATGGCCTCCAGCTTCCATTCTTTTCCTCTGGTACCATTTACCAGTCGCGGGGGGCTCTCCAGGTGTTTTGGCTTTTGTCTAAATCTCAATAGCATGCTTTTGTCCACTTACTCCTCCCCAACATTACCACTGTCTCTGTACCAACCACTGGGTGGTGTTCAGTATCTTTGCTGCACTGATTTCTAGTGCAAGCCTCAATGCATTCATTTAAAATGAGTTTATCTGATAGTATTCATAGGAAAGAAATTTCAAAGTTTCAAGCATCTGAATTAAGTTTTTTTGACTTAAAACACAGCTTTCTTTGAATTACTGCGTTTTATGCTTCTAATGAAAATCTCTATTTGTATATTCTGTTTCAGAAATAATACACAAAAGCAGATATTTATTTGTTGTTTACTTCTCCTTGAATGAGCTCTGGTGGAAGTATATTATCTTTAAAAAATGTATGTAAACAGGTGGCTTTTCCTTTCCTTCCCCTTTTTTCTTACTAATTTGAAACATATATTTATTTTTAAAGGTATATGCATACGTAGGTTTGACTTTTACCCATTTTCCTTCTAATCTCTCTCATACTTACTGAACAATTTAACGATTGCTCTCCACTAGATGGGGGGTCCCTTCTTTCCCCATTACCTCCATAAATGCCTGTTCATGGGCACTAATATACATCTTTTTCTATCCATGTTGTCAAAAGTATTGCTCCAGTTTCAATGCAAGTTTCTTCTACATTTTCGATTTTGGTGAAGCAGTGAACAGTTTAATACAGACATTAGCGAAAAGTAATGCTTGTCTACTGTACTGTCTTAACACTTTCAATCTTCTGTTGTGAATTCAGATTCCTTGTACCTAAATTTGGTACAACAAACAATATTAAATGAATTATTGAAGTTGTCAGATGTCAGCTTAACACATATGTTATATCAAAGCCTGACATTCTCTTCTGCTAAGTTTGTAGACTGGACAGTGTTTTTACCTGGGCTGCTAGCTGTCAGTTGGCAATATTATGTTGTCAGTCAGGTAGGAGCTAGAAGTAGCCATCTGAGCTATAAGGGGATTCATTATACATTGTTTCATGTCTCAGGTCATAATCTAGACATAAAAGTATATTTGTTTTTTTTTCTAGAGGGCAGTAGAAAACCTTTGTTTCATAGAAATACTGCTTTACATTTCCAGAAATACATCTTATCTACCCAATAGGTTGTGTTGTTCTACAGTTTGTCTTGAAGAGCTGTGTGGTGATGTCACTGCTATTACCTGAAATGCTTCATCTGGGAGTGTGATACTTGCTGGATGCAGTGGCGTGCGTCTGTAATCCTAGTTACTAAGGAGGCTGAGGCTGTCGGATTGTTGGAGTTCTAGCCTGCTGTGTTCTATGTTGAACAGGTGTCCACACTAAGTTCTGCATCAATATGGTGATTGTAAGGAAGCCTATAATCACCAGGTTGTATAATGAGGGGTGAACTGGCCCAGGCTGGAAACAGAGCAGGTCAAAGCCCCCATGTTGATCAGTAGTGGGACTGCATCTGTGAATAGTTGCAGTAGTGCAGCCTAAACAAAATAGTGGCACGCAGCCTTTTAGTAAAAAAAAAACAGTGTACACAATTAAATTTTAGTCATAATTTTTCTTTAAACCAAACATGTACACATTTTCCAACTTAAATTAATGGTATATTCACAAGAAAAAAATACTGTGAACCACATCGTGGTTTCTTTCATTTACTACCACCTGAAAATGTCCTTTTTCATGGCATCGCTTGTTTCTATCTTCCTGGGCTTTTCTGCTTGTACCTTATATGTAGCATATACAAAGCTATCCTCACAGACTGCCTTTTAAGTTTTTTTGCTCCTTTGTTTTTGTACCAGGGCTGAATGGCGATACAAGCATTATGTTTGGAAAGCAAACTTTAGTTTGCAGATGTATAAGAAACAAGAAATCAGGAAGTAGATGCCAAACAGGAAGGATCCAGAGCTGAACCCTGTAATTGCTCCACGCATCACGCTGAATGAAGTCGGTTGGAGTCTGCTACTTTCTGGCGTGGTTCTGTCAGTGAACCAGTTGGCAACCAACTCTTGTGACATGAGGTTTATACACAGTTTGAGTGGGTTATCTATAATAATTTCCAGGTGGGGTGGTGTCCAGAAGCCTTGCTTGAGATCTAGATAAACTGTGTGAACCACCTTACCCTCATCTACATCTTTGGTGACCGGCAAAGTCTATCCAGGTTTTAGCAGACACCATCACCTTTACAAGCCAGACTGGGTGGGGTCAGAGTTTAGAGATTACAGTGTCATTGTTTTATAAGTTCCGCAGTGATACGTTCCATAGCCTTGCAGACCGGGCTCATCAGGCTAATGGGGTAGTGGTTCAGCGGTCCATTGTGGCTCCCCCTTTGTGGAGTGGGATAACTGTCGCTGTGCGCCATTTCCAGTGGAGCACAAAGCCAGAGAATGAGTTATGACTGAACATGGTACTTGGGTGGGGTGTCAGTTCGTTCTGTAATTCATGAGAATACAGCCTGGGATGCTGCATGGGTCATGGATGCTATGTTCTTAGCTATGGAGAGGTGGTTGTTATGTGAAGCCATGATTACAGGAACTTTACATTCTTCGGTATGGAGATAAGACCTTTGAGGGGGTGAGAGAGGTAAAGTTAAACACTAGACCCTATCTGCCAGGATGTTGGCGATATCCAGTTGGTTCTGTACATTTAGTGTCATTGTGCTGTAAAGATTATATCATATGGCCAGGTGCACACAAATTGTGAAAGCTCATAATATCGAAGTACCCGGGCCTCGAAGTGCTTTTTCTGAGATCATGGTACAGTGAAGAATGGGATATTTGCCCTTTCCTTGCTGTAGTGCAATCTCAGAGTTGGAATACATATTTAGCAGAGGGGTGTGCGGGCACACCCCACCTCAATAGGAAGTTTGAGTTGCGGTACGTTCGATATTATGAGCGTTAGCAATTTGTGCGATTGGGTCATATGCTATAGACCGTGCTGTAACTCAGAGCAGATCTGACTGTTGCCATTGAGATTCTTGACATAGCTATGGAATGCTTTGTGGTTGTCTTTAGAATCAGTGGCAATTTTGTTTTTGTAACTAGCTTTGGAGGAT
>NW_025058791.1:0-11820 GCF_019279795.1 Protopterus annectens
GGGGTCTGTGTCTGTGTGTCAGTGTGTCAGTGTGTCTGTGTGTCTGTGTGCAAGCAAGGGGGCAAGTGTGTCTGTGTGTCTGTGCAAGCAAGGGGGCAAGTGTGTCTGTGTGTCTCTGCAAGCAAGGGGGCAAGTGTGTCTGTGTGTCTGTAAAGGGGGGTTTTGGGGGGGAAGCAAGGGGGCAAGTGTGTCTGTGTGTCTGGTGGCAAGAAGGTTTCCTGTTGTGGACATGAAATGCCACTCATCGCTGGAGACGAGACGGCTGGAAGAAGATGATGCCTGTCACAGTGCATTGAAGAGAATTGTTGCAAACAAATTTCTCATTAAAGATTTGAAGCACATCACCAAATTCTGCCACACTGGCAACCTCGAGGTGTTCCATGCATTACTATGCAAATATTGCCCCAAGTTTGAGCACTTTAGTTTTGCAGGAATGAAAGCAAGAATCATACTTGCCATCCTGGATCATAACGAGAACCTTCATCGTGAGCAAGCAGTGGTGAGATTCCCTACAAAGAAGTCAGCAGCAAAGGGAGAGCTAAGGTATCGCGTGGTGTACCCGAAAGCAAAACAGGAATGGGTAGCCAAACCAATATTTGAGAAAAGAAAGTTTGACTACATATATGACCTGATGCTGGAAGTTATAAAAGCTAAGCGAGGGATCTTGGAAACGCAACCCATGTCTATACCTGACATACCAAAGAATATTGCTAGGTGTGAACGTCCCGAGAAGGCTATGGTGATTGCTAGACATATTTCACGATTCGGTGACTGTAGTAAACCTCCAGGTTGAAACAGCACATTTACTAATGTGGACTGGGTAAGTAAATTGTGACAATTTTTTTTAATTAACAGAGTGATATTATCCCCAGCTATTGATGGTACTAGGCGATACTACCCCTATACCATTAATAGCTCACTGCAGTTAAAGTAAATTTAACTGTTTTGTGGTTCTAACGACTGCTAGAATTGCAGACACACCTGTTGCCAGCGGCTGGCATAGGGGAAATGTCTGCACCCAGCCGCCTTCCCATTATTTACAAATGTGCAGCTGAAACTTAAGCTAGAGAAAGTGTGTACATCTTTAGGTTGACTCACTACTAGCCAAGGCCTTTGGTTCCCTCTTTGGTCAATCACACCAGTTACCACACTCCAGACCAACCAAAACACTGTAGTGATCAGAGATGAATAAGGCAATCTTACCTATCAAGAAAAATATGTTCCGCCATTTTACAAAGTTTTGAGACACAGGAAATGACATCCACCTAATCCTGTATTGTGTATTAATGAGCCTGAACAAATTGCATAATGACTATAACGGTCATTTTTTGAAATATTTCTGCTTGTACATAACAGATACCCATTATACAGACTACCTTCTAGAACCTTCAGGAAAGGGGTTCTACGTTTAAGACACCATATGAAATGGACACCTACATGGGTTGTTTAACTAGAAGTAAAAACTACTGAACAGCCCCCCACCCCCCCTGTGAGAGAGATGTTAAAGCCTCACCAAAATGTTTGTACATGAAGCAATTACATTTGATGGGCAGTAACCTCGGACTGGAGGGTCTCCCATCTAGTCGATGTTATGTTTTTGCTCAAGACCAAACCATCCTTCATGGCAATGGTGATAGACCTATTCCAGAACCTCTGTTATCCATACTGTGGATGTTCACAGACTAATTGTGTTTATACATCCGAGTGTGTAAAGAGTTGAGGATTTTGTCTTTGCACCTGGCTATGTGGAAAGTAGTGGTCATACTCACATTTCAGCCTCTTTCTGCAGGTAATTTCATTTGGCTACCTGTACCAGCGAAACATTGCATGGAAGTAGTACAGCTCACTGAAGACCATCGTGTTGAATGCATGAGTAGTACAGCTCACTACAGAAGACCATCAGTGTTGAATGCATGGAAGTAGTACAGCTCACTACAAGAAGACCATAAGTGTTGAATGCATGGAAGTAGTACAGCTCACTAGAAGAAGATATACGTGTTGGCAGATACGCCAAATGGTACAGCTCACTACAGAAGACCATCGTGTTGAATGCATGGAAGTATTGCAGCTCACTAAGAAGACCATACGTGTTGAATGCATGAAGTAGTACAGCTTTCACTACAGGCGACCATCGTGTTCGAATGCATAGGTAGTACAGCTCACTACAGAGAACCGTAAGTGTTGAATGCATGGAAGTAGTACAGCTCACTACAGAAGACCATCGTGTTGAATGCGGGAAGTAGTACAGCGTCACTACAGAAGACCATCGTGTTGAATGCATGGAAGTAGTACAGCTCACTACAACGAAGACCATCGTGTTGAATGCATGGAGTAGTACAGCTCACTACCACAGAAGACCGTAAGTGTTGAATGCATGGAAGTAGTACAGCCCCATTACAGAAGACCATCGTGTTGAATGCATGGAGTAGTACAGCTCACTCTGAGGAAGACCATCGTGTTGAATGCATGGAGTAGTACGGCTCTACAGAAGACCGCACGTGTTGAATGCATGGAGTAGTACAGCTCACTACAAGAAGACCATCGTGTTGGATATGAGTAGTACAGCTGACTACAGAAGACCACCATCGTGTTGAATGCATGGAAGTAGTACAGCTCACTACAGAAGACCATCGTGTTGAATGCATGGAAGTAATACAGCTCACTACAGAGAAGACCATCGTGTTGAATGCATGGAGTAGTACAGCTCACTACAGAAGACCGTAAAATGGTGAATGCATGAGTAGTACAGCTCACTACAGAAGACCATCGTGTTGAATGCATGGAAGTAGTACAGCTCACTACAGAAGACCATAGAGTGTTGAATGCATGGAAATAGTACAGCTGACTACAGAAGACCATAAATGTTGAATGCATGGAATGGTACAGCTTTCTGAAGACCATCGTGTTGAATGCATGGAAGTAGTACAGCTCACTACAGAAGACCGTAGTGTTGAATGCATGGAAGTAAGTACACAGCTCACTACAGAAAGCCATCGTGTTGAATGCATGGAAGTAGTACAGCTCACTACAAGAAGACCATCGTGTTGAATGCATGGAAGTAGTACAGCTCACTACGAAGACCATCATGTTGAATGCATGGAGTAGTACAGCTCACCACAGAAGACCATCGTGAATGTGATGATACAGCTCACTACAGAAGACCATCGTGTTGAATGCATGGAAGTAGTACAGCTCACTACAGAAGACCATAAGTGTTGAATGCATGGAAGTAGTACAGCTCACTACAGGCGACCATCGTGTTGAATGCATAAATGTGCAACTCACTACAGAAGATCCATGGCCTCTTCAGGGGACTTAAGGAATCGCGGCACCACAATGCTATCATTGAAGTAGCTAGTTGTTCCATAGATGAGCGTTGTGTAAAAATGCAAGCAGGACAAAATCACGTGGCCAGAAACCAGATTGGACCTGGCTGTCCTCCACCTTTCTGAAACATCTAGCAAACAATAGCCTTCATGGTGAGCTGCGGAAGGCAACCACATGGAATAGTACAACAGGAGTGGAACTGGAGGACATCAAGAGACATGAATTGTACCAGAAGGTGCCATGTACCTTCCATGTTGCAGTATTACTTCACACTCCCCATCCTGTGATTGTGCACACTGGCTCCTGTAGGTGGCAGTGGACAGACTATACCATGTAGGCTGGCTCTAATGGTGATTAGTAGGGCTGGTCAGTGTGGACATAAATTTTATAGCCCATGTTCATAGAGCTACTGAGGTGCTGAGACACGTGGTATGGAGCTTGCATTGGAGTAGTAATGCCTGATATGGCGAAACATAGGGAACCATGTGTGAAATAATGCAACATGGCGAGAATGACAGGTTTGCAATTTTGTAAACGATTTTGTACAAATTGGATGTAAAGAGGTACAGTGAGTTGATCAGACGCCACGGTGGGTGTCCTCCACCGGGTGGTGACATAGCGCAGAAAAATAATCCATAGAACCTGCTCATAAGTAATGGTAAGGATTAGGTGACTGTTTGCGAGCATCTATAATATGGCACTCAGAAGGGTTGGATGCAGGCATTGTGTCTAAACTAGAATTATGGTTGCCAGGTAAGAGGATAAGAGCAAGGCCTAAGGTAAGGTTTGTAATAGAGGACAGGCAAGTGATTGTGACACAAGATGTAGAGGACAGGACAAAAGGCAATAGATAGCATGTGACCTAGGGTGGCTCCAAGGGGTACTTCCATTACCATTTGAGATACTGATTCATCCAATCTTTAATGAATACAGTATTTTCTAAAGTTGGACCAGACTATCGATGAGTTGGCACATGTAAACTGCTGTAGCAAGTGATGTTTTAGTTTACAGATACGATTTTAAGCATAACAATGACTTTTGTCTTGTGTTCAATACAATGTAACATGAATTATACAATGAATTCATGAGATGTAGTAGGTCTGGAAATGTATTATGCATGGTTTGTGATAATGTTAAGGTTTCAGAACTTAATGAATAATTTAACTGGATGATTGGTTCTTAAGTTGTTAATGGATGGAATGGTAAGCTATGTAAGGCAAGATGTATTACTGACAGCGGTGTAATGGACTGGCTATTACATGCAGTCACTGTAAATGTATCTTTTGGCTTGAACTGTGAATGGTATGATTAGAGGTCCTGCACATTATACACTTGGAAAGTGTGTGTTCAATGGGTAACAATCCTTACATGAAATAGTGAAGCATTCATGTATGCAGTATCACTGAGGGCAGGTAGTAAAAGTAGGCATAGTAAGTTTATAAACAATTGGTCCCCGTTGAAGCATAAATAAACTGTTTGTCTGTATGGTCATTTGGGAACAAGTAGCTGAGCATGCAGTTAGCAGTTTGAATTTTTATGGTGTTCCTGTTGAGCAGTTGGGGCTCCGGACGTCTAATATTTTATAGAATGTGTACTACTAAAGGTGACAGCAGTGATACTAAAGTACTTATATTGAGTGATGTGTATGTGTCCTGTTTAGAATTAAATAAAAAATAACAAAAGGTCAAATCGGGATTGGCATAACTTGTGTAAGATCTGTCATGCTGTGCAGATGCTTGACCAAGAGACCACTATACTCTTGTGGTAAATCGTCTTGTATTAGCCTGGATTTGCACTTCAGGGGTTGGGTGAATGATGGAAAGGCCCAGGTAATGAAGTTGTGTATGATTCCTTTTTATTTTCGGTTCGGGCAGCTGGAGCTTGTACAGTGTGTCTAAGGACTGGTCCCGATGGTGAATAAATGTTGGCATGTATAGTTTTTTGCTGGGTATAAGCTGCCGCGAACCCGTCGCATACATCTGGAAGCCTGTTACATGGTGCAGGGGTGTAAATGCAAGTGGTGATGTGAGTGGATCAGGCTGTAGACGGAATGTATTGTGGTGTGAGTGGACCTCTGTGATGCTGGCTACCTTGACGAGGTACAGAGGCTTTCACAATAGTGCTGTGGGATTTGCCAATTTTGCATTTATTGTAAACCAAAAGCCAGCTAGCTCTTGTGGCTATATCTGACGATCAGTGAAGGATCTTCTGGTACATTTCTTTGAAAAAATTAAAATGGTATTTGATTAATGTAGATTTGTAAGGTCCATTAAAATGACAACTGTTTCACAGGTAGCCGGATAACTTCATTAATGCTGCAGTCTGCCAATGTATACAGGGGTTAGTATTTATAGATAGAAATGGATAGCGCCATACTTTGTAAATTGAGATACTGTAATTAAAGCAAAAAATGTAGTAAGAACATGCATGCCTAGCCAGCTAGAAATTCTGGAGTAAACCAACATATGATGTAGCAGTATATGCTAAGTTGCCCATTGCTGGAACTGGAATAAAGAAAGTCCAGCCAAAAAAGCAGACTATATAATCTCACTATTATGAAGAGCCCTATACTGGATATGTAAATGAAGTACAGTAACAACTACAAAAAAGTTAGAGGATAAATTTGCAGTGACCATGCGTGTAGACAGTAACAGCATGTTTTTGCATGTTACCATGTCTGGGCAATACTAAACAGTGCAACAACACATAAATGGTACGATACCATAATTTTTTAAATATTGACTCAAAAAGCATGGGTGCTGCCGCGCATGTCTGAAATAGTTTGTTTATAGTGTATCATTTGTTAGCCATTTAAACAGGGAAGGGAAAATTAAGTGGCAGGATTGATGCTTTGCAAAAGCAGGGATTATTGCCATAGTGCTATGTTGCTTGGTTTTTAAATTTGACAGGAGTAGTGCAACAAAAAAAGTCTCCCATCAAGTGAGGAAAAAGCAAGACAAGCAAAATACAGTACATTAGTCTGGTCACTCACAGACTTCGCTCGAATCACATTATGACAATGGGTCAAATTACCCTTTGGCTCTTTTGACAGCTAGGAAGGTAGGTGTGGAAGGGGAGGGGGAGATTCCTTTAAAGAGCTAGATTTCAGCCTTCAGTAAAGAAAGCAATTTAGCATTTCTAAGGTGAAAGAGCTAGAAAATGCAATCTCTTTGAGTTCTGTTCCAGCAATTGCACTGCGTTTGTGTTTCTGCTGGTCATTGGAAAAAGCGGGATGCAATAATTTAACCAAAAGTAGGGGATTTTAAGACTGCAGTGAATGCCTGTTAAGTCAATGAAGTCACAGTAACTTAAGGCAATTTTTTGGAGACAAATAATGCATTCTGGGATAATTATATAGAGTAAACAGTCTGAATTTTTTTAATATGCCAGACCCCATGTGGTCAGAGTCAGAAATTGCATCTAAAAATATCTAAAAAGCTCAAAATAGTCTCAGAGTGCTGTTAAAATGTAGGAAACAAACCACATGAAATTAATATGTTTTAAGTCTGAGGCGCTTGTCCTTAACACTCAAATTCACATGCTGAAGAACATCACTCTAATTAGATAAAGCTGAAAGCCACTCTACCTCCTGACCCCAATAGGCAGGCATTTCTGAATACCAGCTGTGATTAACGTGTACAAAAACATCCAGCAATATATTTAATGTCACTTGTTAAGTGTTACTACATTTAGTGTAGCAGAACGTATTAGCATTGACTGGGAATGGAAATCAAACCAGAAGTAGATAAAAATCAGGCATCAACTGAATGTACCAATAATCAAAAGAAAGAATATAAGTTGAAGGATCAGATGTAAAGGCAAGAAATGTGGAGAACGCATGAATATAGTTATAGGAAGCTCTTGGAACAAGCTCATGTTGATCAGGATCAAATGCAGGAATGGTTAAGGAGAGGTGGATTTAAACCAGAAGATGAAAGGTTAATATTGGCAGCCCAAAATAGTAGACTACGTACACATTGGTTGACAAAGTCCATTGAACATGTGGGAGAAATGGACAAATGTAGGTTTTGTAAAATAGAATTGGAAACAGTCACACATCTTGTACCTGGTTGTGATATATGAATGGCAGAAGGACTTTATACTGAGAAGCATAATAATGTGGCAAGACTCTTGCATTGGGCATTGTGCAAACATTATGATATTGAAGTGTCTGAAGAAAACTGGAAACATGAGCCACAAAGCATTATAGAAAATGAAGTTTATATCACATGGGCTCACACCTTACCAACAGTTCAGAAAATAGATGCAAGAAAATGAGATATAGTAGTCCTTGAGGTTGGTGTAATGGTTAAGGTGCTTACCTTAGAAACACAAGGTGCGGGGTTTGATTCTGACATGGGGTAATTGGCTAGGCTTAAATGGCCCATAAGGGTAGCTAGTCTAGTACTAACCTATAAAAGAAATGAAAAAATAACTTTTAGTATCTACCTATGAACCTATACTAGATAGGGGCCAAGAGTACTAGCTGCTAGATCAAGGGCCAAGGGAACTAACCAAAGGGGCGGTGAATACCGCACAACGTGGATGGGCTAATATATGCCTTCGGGCAGATAGCCCAGAATCTACCTATCAACCTATGAACCTATGACAAAATTAGCATTGATCATTGAAATTGCTACACCCAGTGACTACAATGTCTTGCATACAGAAAGACACAAAGTCATAAAATACTAGGATTTGCAGGCACAAATGAGGGCAGTGTGGAAGAAGGATACCCAGACAGTCCCAGTAGTAGAAGGGGCAACAGGTCTTATAAAAAATAATTTACAATCATACTTAGATATGTTACCAATACATGTAATTCCATCGAATTGCAGAAGGAGTCATTGTTGGAAATTACAGGTTCTAAAAGCACTTCTGGCTGACATCAAAGATTGAAACAATACTAATTTCATGAACTTTAACCGTACTTTGATTTAGGAATAGGATCCATTCCCATCATGGTATTAGAAACCCAAAAGACTTAGAGAAATTATAAAAAGGGATAGACCAGAAGATACAGCAAACCTGATTGCTGAAATTCAGCCCCAACATTTTTTCCCCTCCCATCAAACTCCTCTCAGGAAATACCATCAAATATAACTCTTCTACTTTATCTTTTGGCTTTTGGTTGGGGTCATTACAGTGGATTACTGGTCTGCAGATTGACCAGCAGTGGTGTTTTATGGTGTTGAATTGCGGGTGCCCAACCTTCAGAAGGCAAACACATACACACACACACACCCTACCTGCATGTTTTTAAAAACTGACTTGACCACAGGAGGACATGCAGACTCCAGATGGTGCTCCAGCCAAGAACTAAACCAGAGAACCTCTTGCTGTGAGGCGACAATGCTAACCTACACCACCACAGCTTATCACTGGGAAACGTACTTAATGTTCTCTCACAATACACTGATTCAGTGGGCCCAAACAATATCCCAGCATGCATTCTAAATAACATGAAACATGACCTATCAGACCCTCTGCAGTTGCTATTCAACTGTAGCCTCCAAACAAGTTCTGTGCCTCATGGATGAAGAACAGCAACTGTCACCCCTTTGCACAAAGTGGGCCAAAACAGAGCCTGGAAACTGAAACCTATAAGTCTCACTAGTGTTGTATGCAAAGCCAAGGAAACATTTATGGAACAATAATGACATGGGAAATGTCCAGAATGGACCCCAAACCCCGTTTGGTTTCATCAGGGCAGGTCATGCCTAATTAACCTGGTGGACTTCATTAAGAAGGTCATCAAAGCAGTGGATGAGTACAAAATGATCCACACTGCCTACATTGACTTGTCCAAGGCTTTTACATAATCCCCCTCAGGCATTGTTGACAAACTCAAGAGGTTGGGTATAAACCCTTATGTCAGCAGTGGATAGCCTGCTGGACACAAGATGTTAGGATTAAGTCAACCTCACAAAGGCCAGTCACAAGTGGAGTTCCTCAGGGATTGGTCCTAGGACCACTCATTTTGGCATTTGCTTTTATTAAGTCACTAAAGTGAATACATTTGCAAACAATTACCAATTTGGAGCAGCCATAGAATCCTCCACCAACACAAATGTTCTCCAGAAAGGGGCCCCAGAGAAATAACTGGTGTCAGAGCAATGAACTAAAACTAAAACCAAGAAATACATATGTATCCTTGGGAAATTATCCATGATAACCATCATATTGACAACACACCCTAAGAGTTCAGTCAGTAGTCACGACTTAGAGACACACAAAACAGTAATCTAGCCTTTCATTATCATGTGTCTACAAGTAGTGAGGAAATCATTCTATGTTGTGCAACTTAGAAACAAAAGTATGTCATCTAGGTCCAAGGAAGTCACTGTTCCTTTGTATTCAGCATTCATCAGACCTGTCACTGAGAACAATGCCCCCTTTTGTATATACCTAACAAAGCACAACCAACAACTGGGACGTTCACAGGTTCCTTCCTAAAAGAATACAGGGTGTAAGTACCATGTCCTATGCATACCACCTCAAGGCCCTATCTCTATATTCTGTCTGCTACAGGCTGTTGAGGGGAGATATATGCCTGGCATACAAGGCATTGTCAGATTCCACACTGATAGACCTCCTGTATGTCTGCAAAACAGACTGCACCAAAATTACCTGATCTAAAGACTTAAACCATACCTGTGATATAAATAGGGCATGCTGTACAAAGAGGTATACATTCCCAGAGACTACCACTTCTTTGGAATAGGCTCAACATCCATGTGAAGCAGACTTCCTCCTTAACCCAATTCAAGTGTAACCTGGACAATTGGATGAGGAACAAGAAATTCATCCTTGGTTTGTCACCTATATCTCTATAATGGACACAGGGAGCCTGTAAATGGTTCATCTCCCAGATCCCTGCTTGTAAATGCTTCATTTCCCAAGTCTCTGCTTGCACTTATGTAGTGTACCAGAACTTGTCAGAGATTTGGGATTCATGGCTAGGCTTAAAAAGGCTCTTGTGGTTATTCGCCTAATACATACCTATGAACCTATAAGTAAAACATTCATTTTGCAGGCGGGGAAGCCTCAGTATACCCTTCATGTATGATGTCATACATCCTGTTCATTATATAAAACATCTGAGACTACACTAATCCTTCATTGATAAGGGAGACACAACAAATCTAGTGGCTTGATTCAGCTCAAACTTCACCCCCCACTCCTCCCTGGCTACCCCGTGTTAAATCCATGCTAGCATACCCCCCCCCCCCCAAGTATTATCAGGAATCAGGTTATGGTGGCACTTATTAAGGCCCAAAACACTGCCTCAGTGTGCCTCAATGATATCCTCTGGTTGCCTCATGAATAGTCTAAAACATGACCTATAAGGACCACTTGAGGCACTCTTCATCTACAGCCTCAAAACAGGTTACATACCAAGGGAATGGTGGACCGCAACTGTCATCCCTGTACATAAGTGCATATCAACCGACCCCAGGAACTGCAGACCACATCTCTCAACCGTACTAAATTCCTGAGTATTTACTGGTTTTGCAGGCAAAATATTGGGGTTCCACAAATTCCCAAGTGGCCCCCTTCATTTCTGAATTTCCCTGTCTTTTTTTTTTATTAGCACTTTAAATTTATGGCTGATGTCACCATCAGGCCACAAGGGACTGTGTGATGACAACAGCTACTGCCTGTTGGACTTGGAGGGGAATAGGGAATATAACAGCAATGGCTGCATTTGTGCATACGTTTTGCAGATTCCTCCCACATGTTCCAGGCCCCCAGGTAAGAAAACTGTTATCTATCAGGCCGGTAAGCTTTATTTTTATTTATCTGCTGGGCTGGCCAAGTGTGCAAGTTTTATCTGCTGGTCAAGTGTGAAGTTAATTTATTTTATCATAAGTCCATTCATTGTTGTGTATTTGTAAGTCTGGCCAAGAACTGTGTGCATTACAAGTCCACTGTTTTGTGCATTTAGTAGTGAATCATGTGGTACAAGATTTTAACATTTTTAAAAACTTTTAACATTTTTAATATTTGAATATTTATTCTTATTGAATATTAATTCTTGATGACTAATTTTAGTGGTCATCAATTTTATATTCAATATATATGTTGTAATAGACTATATTGGTTATTTAAATAAATGTTTTTAGTAATGTAGTAACATGGTTATACACTAGAAGGGGTCCCAATACCTTTGTTTGTATATGCTGATTTCATCACATCCAGTTCTTCTTTTGTTCATTAGTTTTTATTAGTTTTTATTAGTTCATTCAATATATATAAAATACAAAATAGAATTTAAATTAGTATGTCTTTTATGGATTAAATAAAATGAAATGTTCACGTTTATTAAGAGGTATATGAATATCATGAATATTAAAAAAACACATGAATATTAATGAGTTTTTAAGAAAGATTAGATAGGTCTATTAACATAATGCATATGAATTCATTGGTTAATTGTCCTTGAGCTTTTTTTTTAAAGTTAATATAATGAAAATTATATTTTAATTTTTT
>NW_025058792.1:0-6013 GCF_019279795.1 Protopterus annectens
AAAATCTTGAGTTAGCACTGAGTGCATGAAACACACCTGCTGCTTAGCTGACTCTGTGGCAGCAGGTGTAAATGCATTGGCACATTTCTTTTTGAGCTCAGATGATACTGGGTTCAAATCCAGGTGTATATAATACTTTTAAATAATCAGTGATAATACAGTGACATTAATTATTTATAGCACATGTGTGGCTGTGTGTTGTCATAGCACAGCAGAGTCAAGTAGAATTGCACTTAGGTAACTCCAGCATTGCAGAGCCTGTCACTATTACTTGACATTGGACCACAATGCCAAACTATGTGCAAACATAGAGGCCAAAAAGTGATAGGATCCATTGCTTTTTCTGGTACTTATGTGTGTTGTGTTTGTGTCCCTCACCATCCCTGTGTCTTGTCTTGTTTGTCTTGTTTGTTTGCATTTGCTTTAACACCTACCCAACTTACCTGACTAATAAATACCTATGTCCCTTCCCCAGTATTCCTCTCTTACTGAATTAAAAAAATGGGCACCTGTCCCATAGAAAAAATATTGTCCCATACATAGCCTTCCATCTTAAACATATGTCTTCTTGACACATTTCATTTGGCCCAATTATCTATACCACATGATTATGTTGTTGTCACCCCTCTATCTGGATGTGACAGTCCAAATTCAGCTAATATTATGTGCATATTTTCAGTTTTCACTGTTGAAGAAATGGATAGCTATGATTCTTTCATACATCCATCCTACACATTCCTGTATTCCTTTCCCTTTGTTCTTCCCCTGCTTGCTTCCCATTTCACTACTTTCTTATCTACCCCATTTTAACACCTATAATCTGGTAAAAAATAGAATCACATACAACACACATAAGTCCTAGAAAAAGCAATGCATCTTTTTACTTTTTGGCCTCTATGTTTTCATGCAGTTTGGCATCACTTACCAATGCTAAGTGACGGTTAGTGGCTCTGCAATGCTGAAGTTACCTCCCTACAATGCCACTTAACCCTGCTGTGCTATTGCAACCCACAGCAACTCATGTACTATAAATAATTAATGTCATTGTATTATCACTGTTTATTTAAAAGTATTATATACACCTGGATTCGAATCCAGTATCATCTGGCTGAAAAAGAAATGTGTCAATGCATATACATCTGCTGCCAAACAGTCAGCTAAACAGCAGGCATATTTCATACACTCAATATTACCTCAAGAACTTTAGCAATGAGGCTTGCATATTTGCACTGCTTAAGTACACGCAAACAGGGAAAGTAATGGAAATGAGTGTCTCACATACGCAGACAGTTTGCCAACCACTGCGCAAAACCACTGCTAGCCCTTTCACTCTGCAAAGTAAATAATGGCATGTATTACTGCTGTTTACTGATATTGAAACATAAACTGAAGGCCGTATCTAACAATATGTCACATATTTAGAATGCAGCCATGTGTTGCTTCCCCCCTGCACTGCAACCCTGGTCTCTCAGTACATGTTCACAAATATATCAACTATACTACATAAATTAATAACAAATGCTGTGTGATATGCAGTGCACATCAATTTGGTAACATGCAGAACTAGAACTAGCTTCACAATTTAATATACCTAAACATCAATCAACTGACCCTGGGAACTATTGACCCATAAGGTTGGTGGCACAGTGGTGCAGCAGTTAGAACTGTTGCCTCACAGTGAGAGGTTCTCCAGTTAAATTCTAGGCTGGGGTACTTTCTGTGTGGAGTCTGCATGTCCTCCCTGCATTTATGTGGGTTTCTTCTTGGTGCTCTGGTATCTTCCCACATTCCAAAGACATGCCTCTGAAGCTTTTCTCCCCAGGCATCCACTAAAAATGGGCTCTGTCCCAGTCAGGCAGTAAACAAATATTAAATGCATAAAAAATAAAATAAGACTAATCAGCCTTATCTGCAAGGCTATAGAAAGAATCATCATGGATCTTATCCACAAGGACATAGGAGACCTTCAAAACTCTTGACCCGACCCAGTTTGTATTTTGTCAAGGGTAGACCTTGTTTATTAAACCTAGTAGACATCTTTGAGAATGACCCAAAGTGCTGAATGAGGGAAAAACAGTACATACCACCTATCTTAATTTAGTCAAGGCCTTTGACACAGTGCCCCCATTCAGGTTTCACAGAAAAACTCTCCCATCTGTGGGTTAAACCAGACATTACTAGATGGCTAGCTAACTGGCTGAGCAGCAGAATGCACACTGCCAAAGTTGGGGAGTTCACCTCCACCAGTAGACCAGTTACCAGTGGAGTATCACAAGGATCTGTGCTGGTCCCTCTACTGTTTGAAAACTATTTCTCTGAAGTCCAGGTGTAGGTAGATGGCCTGTGGCTTACCAAGTTTGCAGGTGTCTGTAAACTGGGTGCAGTCATATAGAGTCTTCCAATGATGTTAACATATTACAGAAAGGGCTGACACAGACAAATGACTGGTGCCAAACTTACAGAATGAAACTTAATGCAAAAACTGCCTCTTTGCCCCCTTTGGCAAAGAAGTAACCCCTGCTAATTATGATATAGGTAGCACCCCTCTAAGCTCAAACGTAGTGGTGTGAGACTTGGGAACACAGAATGATAGCAATCTAAACTTTGATCACCATATGTCCATACTGGTAAGAGAAGCATTCTATATTGTGCACCTCATGAATAAGGGCATCACATCTAAGACCAGAGAAGTCATAGCTCCACTGTACACTACCCTTATCAGACCAGTAATTGAGTAAAATGCTTCTTTTTGCATGTACCTCATCAGACACCTGCAGCAAATGGAGAGACCACAGAAGTTTCTGACTAAGAGAATCCAAGGCCTCTAAAATATGACATACATGGAAAGACTGAAAGACCTGTCACTGTACTTAGTATCATGCAGGCCACTGAGAGACAACCTATGCCTGGCCTACAGAGTAGTCTCAGACCCCACCCTAATGGAAATGCTGGATGTCTGCAAATCAAATGGGACAATAATAACTCTGGGGATCTCATTCTAGCCTGTGACATAAACAGAACATACTTCAGAGAGATATATATCTCCCAGTGATTGCTGCTCCTCTGGAATAGATTCCACTCCATGTGAAACAGAGCTCTTCAATGACCCTATTCAAGTGCAACTGTGACAATTGGATGGCTGACCATAAACTCAGCTCAGGATTGGCATCTATGTGCCACATGGATAGAAGAAGTCAGTGCTAATCAAAAAATCACTCTGCTAACAATGACCACTTAACTATGGTCAATAACAGTACTCTGGCTTTTACACAACTAGCCTTGTAACCTCCTCTGAACCTATGGACCTACTTATGCTTCCCAACATCTTCTCTCCAACATCCACTGCTGATATTATCCACTATAAGTTGTCCTGCAGCCTTATAAAAATCTGACTTGTGCCGTGGCACTTGCATAAAGTAGTGAGTTCTGTAGCCTGTGTATGTAGATAGATAGGAGTTATGGTCTCACTGCAGTCATGTGTGTGTGTGTGTGTGTGTGTGTGTGTGTGTGTGTGTGTGTGTGTGTGTGTGTGTGTGTGTGTGTGTGTGTGTGTGTGTGTGTGTGTGTGTGTGTGTGTGTGTGTGTGTCTATCTAGCCAGAACAGCATAAGTGTGTATCCTCCAGCTACCAATCCAATCTCATGGATTGAAAGTATTTTGACACTTGCACATGCCTACACATCCATTTCATTCAGGCTCCCCAACATCTTCTCTCCAACCTCCACTGCTGATGACAACCACTATAGGTTGTGCTGCAACCTTGTAAAAGTCAGTTTTCTGCTGTGGTGCTTACATAAAGTAGCAACTTCTATAGTCTGCTTACTTAGGTTGAGAGTTCTGTTCTCAGTGCAGTCAACTGTGGATGTGTGTCTATCTAGCCAGAAAAGCATAAGTGTGTATCCTACAGTTACCACTCCAATTCCATAGATTGACAGTATTTTGACACGTGCACATGTCCATTTTATGCAGGTCTACCAACATCTTCTCTTCAACATTCACTTCAGATGTCATCCACTATATGTTGTCCTGTAGCCTTGTAAAAGTCAGGCTTGTGCCATGGCACTTGTGGGAAGTACTGAGTTTTGTAGTCTGTGTACTTAGCTAGGTAGGGGTTCTGTTCTCACCACAGTCAACTGGTGTGTGTTTGTGTTGGTGCCATTGATTGATGTTAGGCAGAGCATTTTACACCAGCATGTGGGACACTGTTATTACCATTTCTCCTCACCAGACACTGCTGATGTCATCAGGTATATCTGATTTGTGAATGTGCACTGTTCCTACCAGAGTAGGGTCAGAGACTGGCCTGGAGACCAAGCAGAAGTCACCTCATCCTATACAATCCAGATTACAGTGACATGGCTTTCAGTCTATCAAATACCTCATGGCATGGTTTGTAGGCCCTGTGCTTTATTGATGAGAAACCTCTGTGGTCTCTCCAGCTGCTGCATGTGTCTAGTGAGGTACATGTAAAAGGAAGCATTATACCTGATAAGGTTCAAGTACAGTGCGGTTATATAATCCTCAGATCTGAATATGATGGTGTGACTTATGATGTGCATAACATAGGCTTTTAATACAAAGTGTGGACACTTGGTGGTCAAAATTCAGATTGCTATCTATGTGTGTGTGTTCCCAGGTCTCGCATCACTGGATATCAGCATAGTGGGAGTGTTGTCAATGCTGTAATTAGCAGGGAATTCCACTTTGCAGAAGGACAAAATAAAGACACATCTTTGTATTTATTTGTAAACCGTGTGGCTTTGTCACCAGTCATTTGTCTGTTAGTCCCTCATGTAGTACGTTATCATCATTGGTGGACTCATTGATTGCACCCAATATGCAAGAATCAAACACAGTAAGCTAAAGGCTATATACTTAGTCTGAACTGTCAAGAAATAGATTCCAAGCAGTAAAGGGCCAAGCACAGATCCCTGGGTTACTCCAATGGTGACAGCTCTACTGATACAGGTTGATAAACCAACTTTTACAGTATGTGTTCTGTCGGTGAGCCAGTTGGTTATCCATCTATTGACATAAGGGTTAATCACCAGCTGGAAGAGTTTTTCAATGATACTTGTGTGGCAGAATTGTGTCCAAACCATAGGCCAGATCATGATAGGCTGTATGCGCTGTCTTACCTTCATCCAGGTCTATCACACAGAATCAATGGACTGTGACAACATCACAGATTGCATATAGCATGACTCAGCAAATACAGCTTCCTGACATGGTTGATAGCACATACACTGTCCTGACATGGTTGAATACACACTTCAAAACACCTTCCACACAGACTATGTTCCTGCAGAAGGGTGTCAATCAGCATGTATCCATCTGAGTTGGGGGAGACAGCACATTATGCATGCACGAATAGACACATCCTGACTCTCCTCATCTGTGAGGTAGACCAACATGTCATCATGGACCTTTTCTAAATGGACACTAGTAATATCCCAGTTGTGTGTAACAGACCTGTGTGAGTTGTTAATGCTACATCATCTGTGTTACATTTGTTAGATGTCCTCAAAGAGGTCATCAATGGCATGTATGATGACAACACTGTCATCCTTTTGAACTAACGAGCCCAAGGCATTTGACACAAATCTGCACTAAGGTGTTCACTCAACACTGTCAGATGTGGCCATAAACACCTATATTACCAAGTGGGTAGACCACTTTATCACATACTTGACATCTAAATATGTTGAAATGTGTGAAGTGACCTATAGCTCAGGTAGAGTTATCAGGTCCTTTATACATCAGGGCTGTCTGCTAGGCCCTTTCCTGTCCATTATTTAAGTCATAGACATCATGAATGACATACACATCCTGTGTCCAAACAGCTGTCTGAAGGACTACAGATTGTACCGATTGCCCAGATTGTGGGCAATCATTGACTCCAACTGTGATGTTAGTATAATACAGACAGTATCAACACACACTAAAGACTGTTGCCAAAGCTATGACAACACCTACAATGAAATAAAAACATGGTAGGATTTGTTACATCAACA
>NW_025058793.1:0-5418 GCF_019279795.1 Protopterus annectens
AGGGGAAAAGGGTTGAAGTAAAACTAACATACCCTTTTAAAAAAGGGGTTGGGGGGAACGGGAAGCACCCGAAAAACCAGTTCCTGGATGCCATGTTACCACATGCCAATGAGCACATATACTTCAAGCAGGAGGAGTTGGCCAGCAATATGCATCTCTTCCACCTGTGGCAGAATACCCGAGGTACTGGGTGCAATAGACTGCACATAAAATCAAGTCACCACCCAGTGAGCAGGGTAGGTGCTACATAAACCAAAGGGATACCCCTCCATCAACTGCCAGGTCATGTGCAATGCCCAGGGCATTATCATGGATGTGTGCTGGCAGCCCTGGAAGCTATCAGCAATCTGGCATGCCTCACAGCTGTATGTTATTTGGGGGGACATCCCAAATGGCCACCTGGTGGGGATGCTGGCTATGCACTGGAACCGTGGATGATGACTCCATCAGAAATGCACACCCCATGCAGGAACACCATAATGAGGCACAAAACCCAGAATCATCATAGAGCATGTTTTTGGGATGCTGAAATCAGTTCTGTTCCTTGGACATATCTGGTGGAGTCTTGCAGTACTCTCCAGGCACATGTGCCCACATCTTCATAGCATGTGCCATGCTACACAATATGGTCCTGTAGAAACAGCTGCAGCAGGGACAGAATGGTGAAGGCCCTCACAGCCCACCACCATTGCCAAGGGCCCCACAGGCACAGAGGTACTCAGACCACTAATCCCCTGAGCCAGCCCCAGTAGGCAGAGGAGGCATGCCCAGTATGCCCATGCCTGGCAAAAGGAAGTATAGCACACACACTGACAGTGTAGGCACCTAGGGACCACCTTTCTCCACCTGCACACAATAAAATGGATGGCACACACAAGACTACCTGTAAATTTCCATGTATAGGCAGTCTACTGTGTGCATCCAACATAGGCAGCCCTCAACTATTGCACACACAACTGCCATTGGCACAAGGTAAGTAAACCCTGAACAGTAAATTAAGCTATCAGCATATGCAGATACTGTATGTTTAGATTCATAGTTAGGTACTTGGCCAACTGCCAGAGGCCATTCATAATCCCAGCCAAAATGTGTCAGCTTTTGCCACCCATTGATTCATTAAGTCCTCTGTGGAGCAGAGCCAATAGTGGATCCCTGGGGTGCATCTACTGTTCCCACCTCTTCAAAGTTTCTCTTGCTGAGTGTTAGTGAGGGGTGTTGTATAATGTAGTTAGGGATGTTGTTCCAATGTATGGGGAGTGTCTGTGACAGGAAGCTGTCCCTCCAGCATCTTCCGGTTATTGTTGCGCAAGGTTCAGCTCACTACAGTGTGTGGCTCACTGTGCTATGGATTCCCATAGGTGGTGCATATCCATGACGCCTGAGTTTGACATGGCTGTGTGGCCAGCAGAGATCATCTCTGGGTAAACGAGATGCCACTGAGTAAAGCAGGAGTTTATTCAGTCTGGCTGCATAGGCCATATGTTGGAGGCCAGTATTCCCCTTGGTGAGGTACATTTGTGGACCCCCCAGCTGTTGGAAGTGTCTTCTGAGGTACATCCCACATGGGTTATTATACCCTATGATGGGACTGATGAGTGATGAGTAAAGGGGCACTATATCCCCAGTATGTCTAGATGGGAATCCTTTAGTAATCAGATGGCCTACATAGAAGTATGTCCTAACTACTGTGGAAATATGATTGTCAAAGGGGAGATCACTATCTACCTTAGTCCCCAGATACCCCATTATATTTAAAGTGGCTGCCACTTATGTGTTAATTGTGCCAATTCCACAATGGAATGACCATGCAGTTAGTGGCACTTGGCTGGAGGCCATGAAATTTCACCCTGTGGCGTTCTCTGTGAGGCCCCTTGAGGGATGTCTGTGTCAGCTGGACTATCAATCATGGCTCCAGTTCAGTCATTGCCAAACATGGTCTGCCATAGTCCACCTGTGTTTGCCTGTACCTCGAGACATATGCCAAACAGTAGGGCTCCCAGGACTGAGTCCTGTGGGCACCAGTCATGACTGGTCAAGAGTTGGACCTGGAGACTGCTAGTTGTACCATGTGGGTTCTGTGTGTAAGCCTTTGGCAACCCAACCTGTGATGTATGGGTGTATGTACAGGCTGGTGTGTTTATCAATAATACCTGAGTGGGGCATGGTGTCAAAAGCCTTGGCGAGGTCCAGGTAGTATGTGTGAACCACCTCCCCCGTCATCTAATGTCTTGGTGACGGCATATAAGACATAAAACATGTTCAGTAGGCAATGAACAGCACTCAACCTAGCTGACCTGGGTTGGGTCACGTGTTCGGAGGTTACCAATGTCTTTGTTAATGAGTGCCATGAGGATGAAACTACCATTGCAGACCAGGCTAGTCAGGCTTATGGGTGGTAGTTACCATGGTCAGTTGTGATTCCACCTTGATGGAGTGGAATAACTTGCCACGCCATTGTATGGGCATGTAGCCTGTGGAGAGGCTGAGGTAAAGCTTAATTAGGTGGGGGCAGGTTGTCTTGTACAGTTTGCAAGATGCAGTCTGGGACAAGATCTGCCTCCATTGATGCTGTATTCTGCTGTTAGAGGGGCCATTTCCACCTGTGTGTCTCTGATGTGGGATACTGTACCTTGGTAGTGTTGTGGGCTCTTTAGGGGTGAAGTATGCACTGAATGTATCTGTAAGGATGTTGGCGATATCAGTAGGTTCAGCATATTTTGTGCTATATTTCACCGGCACCGTGAAAATCTGTGTGTCATCACGAAGATCCTTGACATAGCCAAAGAAGGCTTTGTGGTTATCTTTCGAATCCTTGTGTATTCTCCTGCTGATGTTAGCCTTGAATAACGTCATGAGGGACCTATGTGTCATACTAATAGTGGTCACAGATGTTTGCCCTTCATGGGATTTGTAGTTTGTCTGGAACACTGTCCTAATTCTTTAGTATAGCCTGTTTATTGCAGAGGTCCACCAGACTGGTGTCCTTGACTAGGAGGAGTGAGTCTTGGTTTACCAGTGATGGCACACTCCATACATCTGTTTAGGTGCTTATAGACTGCATTTGTAAATCTGTCTGTATCTTGAGCAGTGTTTCCCCTTAGCTTGGTGGCTGTGAACCCCCCACCCCTGTCACTAGTAGTGTAAATTTAGCTGTAGGAAAGGTATACACTGTGGTATCCATGGGTGCGGGAGATGCTTGGGTGTGGAAACAGTGAATAGTTCATGGTCAGATCTAACCAGTGACAGGTTAACCTCCACTGTGGTGCACCTGTTGCCCATGTTGGTGATGACCACTTCTAGTAGTTTCCACCCCATATTAGGGAGGTTACCACCTGATACAGATCATATTTGGTGATAAATTCCAGGAACCGCTGCACCTGGAAGTGAGTACTGGAGTTAGTTTCCCAGTTAATGGTATGGTAGTTGACATTGACCAATGCCAGGGTGTGCGTTAGGACTGTCATGTTCTCCACTGTCTACAGGTAGGTGGAGTGGTGGTCCTGGGTCATGGAGGGTGATCCGTAGCAGGCCACAGTTTACATTGCAGTTGTGGCTGATGTTAGCTGCACATGGATGATCTCAGAGGTAGCATGCTGCCCCACTAACCTGAAGGTGTAGATATCCAAGATGAATATGGATACATCCCCTCCATGTCTGTCAGTCCATGTTCTGTGGCTAAAATGTGTGGTATGGGTTGTAGTCTGGTAGTGCTGGTGTGCTCTCAGGAGCCTTATGACAGATATCGGTTACTGCACAGATGTTGATGTTGTCCATCCTGAGGAGTGCTGTGAGTGCATGCATGTTGTGATCACAACCCCTGGTGTTGAGTAGTATAACCTTCATTGAATCTGCTATTGTGCTGTTTACAGAGCTGGTAGTCACCTTTGAGACTCTCCTAAATAAGGCACCATGGGGGAGCCAATAACCTTGGCCAGAATTCCAAAGCCTAAGGTTGACACATAGGCCAGTATGGTATCGTTGCATGCATGTTCCCCATCTGTGCTTGTTTTACATCTCTCCTGCAGGTAACCTACTAGTAAGAAATAGAAAGCCTTAATCTTACGCAAGTCTTCTAGCTTCCAAGACAGGCTTTTGGAGTGACTACGTATCAGTGTTCTGTATGTTCTTGCTGTACTTAACTGTTTCCTGACTACATGGTGATTTCTCACTGTATATTGTGATCTGAAGGTATGTTTATTCACATATAATGGCTGTGATGGCCTGCACATTAGAGGTTCACAGATAGCCTACTACCTATCTGCCCAAGGGCAATTAGAAGCATATCTACAGTGTGTTGGCCTTCCCCGCACCATTGATGAAGTAACTGAGCCTCTGTCAAGCATAGCCAGTGAAGCAATTCCAGGCAGAGTTGCTGGAAGGTGTTGAAGACTGGGGTTGTGGAGGGTGATAGGGCCACTTAGTGATCTAAAGAGGGCATGTTAATGTGAAAATTTGACACCATTCAATTCCCCCAACAGGTCTCGCAGCTATCAAACTGGACAGGCTCCCCCACCCCCTGGCTGTATGGTTCTGGGACACATGATCCCTGGGGTGTATATTCTGTTACCCATTCACACAACAAGGTTTCCCTTGAAGTGTGTCAATGAGGAGCTATGCCTAATGTAGTTAGGAATGTAATGTATGGTCTCACAGTACATTTGTTATATGTTGTTATTTCGAGCGTACGTGAAGCTCAGTGAGTTTGGAGGCTCCTGCCCTTTGCTTAGCCTAGCTTACACATCAAAATCATCTAAATAGGAAATAGGTGGAAGCAACGTTATTGTCAACAGTGTAATGGGTACAGCATCTGCAAAGTATCTGTGCATTCAAGGTTCCAATCCCGATGAAGTCAGGGATGTTTATCATGTTCAAAAGTATACCTTAACCACAGCTTGCATATATAGGTAGTAATTGTCCGTATAATAAAGATTCAGAACACCCATATAAACCCATGTGTGCTGGAGAATACAGTCAACAGAGAATGTAATATTATGTCAGCACATAGTGAGATGTTACTTCACTGACATGCATATATCCTGAGTAGTTAGCAGATGTGGCTGTGTTTGTGCGCACAGGTTATACATTACAAAGTTTGTTTAACTGTGTTTAACTGCTGCTATAATGTCACACAAACACTTTTAAACATGCTTACAACTGCTTAAATGAGCCTTATTCTGGAGTAAAAAAACATTTGTAAAACATTACAGGTATTGAACCCTGGACCATGCACACTATAGTCATGGGACTTACCACTAAGTATACATGTTTCATGGTCTGGAGACTACACCTTATACCATATGCATTTCACTGTAATGATCACAAATGGGACAGTCACTTTGTGTACATATGTACAGTACATTGTAATGTACTGTAGTTTGTGAACCAACACATTCCAGTCTAGATATGTCTTTACAAATT
>NW_025058794.1:0-5688 GCF_019279795.1 Protopterus annectens
TGGAGAGCGAACTTGAAAGAGGTAACGTAGAAATAAGCGACAGTAACCCGGAGGCCGCCAAGCATTGGATGATAGCGTTTGGAGGAAGTCCCTTGCGATGGGATCAGAGCAGTTAACTTTACGCCGCTTGAAGGGGAGATGGAGAAGAGATCGTTATAAGGTTGACCTGCTAATACAAGGAAGAAGATCTCCATCACATTGGCCATTGACTGTTTCAGAGACCACTTCAGCAGCATTAGATAGCCTGAGTCAGTCTGCTCCGCTAAAACAAGTTATTGAGCATCCTGGGATATGCAAGCAAAATAGAAACCGACAGGGTGGAACGCCCACTCCCACACTCTTTCATATGCCATGACAGAGAATGTAAGATCTGTTCCTCCTTGGTTTGTTTGATGTACCAGACAAGAGACATTGTCTGACTGAACTGCAATTGTCCCCGGATGGTGACCAGCAAGAAAGACTCTGGCAACGCTTAAAAGCACTGTCCTCGCATTCCAGAATACGATAGCAACGGTCTCAGTCTGAGACCACATGTGCCTTGGACCGTCCTGCAATTAAATAGTGTCCCCACCCGAAAGGCCAGAGGTGTCCGTCACTCGTGGCTTGGCTGTGGTGTTATGAAGGGACGACTCCGCTAAGATTTCGCGATTGGTTTCACCAGAGAAGAGAAATCTTTAACAGTTCTTGCTGGATTTGCATTGATAGTCCATGGGAGTGGTCTAAATCCAAGACTCACTGAACTGCCAGGGTCCAATTGAAGCACTCGCGATGGAGGGCACACATAGGAAGGATTGAGATTGAAGCGCGCTACGGACATTCCAGGTCCTAAAGAACATTACTGCTATTTGGGGCCGAGAGGGATCAACTGGACATGAGCCTGGTGGTTCTTGACCCCGTCCAGGAGCGAGAAAATTCGTAATAGTAGAGTGTCCAGCCATGTTCTATAAATTTCACAAGGTTCAGGTCGGTTTCATGGCGGCTTTGAGATGTTGATGCTGGTAATCCCTTGTGTTGACTGCGTACATTTATGAAGGAGTCTCTGGTCAGCAATGTAGATGCTTGGTGGCAGGAGGAGCTAGTTGTCTAGGTAAGGAACACGTGGAATTCTGAAGCTCCCAGGGTGAGCCGCTACAACCACCATATAACCTTTGGTAAACACCTGGAGGCTGTGGTGGAGACCGGCAGTAGGGTTGGCTCTTGAACTGGAAACCGACTGGCTCCTAGCTGGAAGAAAAGGACCCTCCTGAGCTTCGTACTTTTATACGGTAGCAAGCATCCTGGAGGTCTGTTATCGAAAGACATTCAGTCGCATCTCCGGAGAGGTAAGGTAGAATAGACTTCCAGTATAAGTGACCATCCAGAATTTTGTTTGGCTACAGTTAGGTTCAGGGTTGATAGGTCCAAATGGCCTGAATTTAATTTTGGCACTAAAAAGAACCTGGTAATGCCTAATCTGACTGATCTGGGGACTGGTTCAATTCGTCTCGATTGGCTAAGGCAGCTTTGAAATCTCTTTGCACTGCCAATCTCCTTTGAGGGTGGAATGACCCGGAGAGGCATTTTGGATGGTGGGCAATGAATGGGATGGAGTAGCCTCTGATATTTGAGCACCCAATGGTCCATCATAATGGACTCCCAAGGCATTAGGGTAATGACAATCTTCCTGTGACTTTTTCCAGAGTAGAACAGGCTCGGCAACCTTCAGGTTGCCAAGGTATATCCAGAATTCCCAGGCACAAAAGTTCCTCGGACCTTCAATTCCTTGGGCGCACTCCGTCTTGTCCTCCTGCCTCTAGGATGAGTTGTCCTGGAGGTCCGGGAAAAACAAGTTTCTTCGAATCAGACTTCTTTGTCCTCTGATTCATAGAAAAGGATCTTTGAGGGAAGGTGAAGCGGACTCCTCATGGCAGATAGAGTCTTCCGGCCTTCACCTGACCAGGGTACCGCGAACTGTCTCCTAACAGGAGGCACCCATCAAAGGAGCACTTTTGAAATGGACGCCTTTGAAGGTCAGCTCCGCGAACTGACAAAGTTCGAGCCAAGCTGCTGCCGCCTCATAGCTACGCCTTCGGTCCCAGCCAATTCTAGCCGCCATGGCATAGAAAGAAGATGCATGGACGTTCAAAACAGATCTCAGGAGTCAACATTTTAGCAGAATGTTTCAATTTGTCCGGCTTATTAAACATTCCTGGGCATTACAGTTAACACCTATGACTAGGTCTCACTGGTCGGTAATGACACAAAGCCAACCAATCCAACGCTTTCAGTATAGAAAACGTTGCTGAAGAAAAAAAGACTTAAGCTTCCCAAAACTGATCCACCACCTCCTATACTCTTGTCCAGGGTGTAGAAATCCAAAGAACTTTCCTGTGCTGTTCTTCTGATGGTAGCTAAACTACCATAACATCCACCCAGGGATCCCTTTGTACCAGGCCTGTCTGTCTGTGGAAGGAGAAAGGGATCCTGTCCTACATTTGGCTCTATGGTGTCAGGCTCCTTCCATGCCTACTTGGTACTGAAATCCACCTAATGGATCTACAGGAGGGACACTCCAGGGATGTAGATGGGCCCATGCTGGGCCTCCAGGAATACTGATTCTTCCATCCAGATAATTTGGCCAGCTCCCAAAACTCTTCTACTGACTCCATCATCCATAGAGGGTTTCCAGTATTAATCTCAACCTCCCTCTACAGGACGATTTCCATGATGTCTCCAAAGGAGACATCCCTCTTGCAGGTGACCTAGGGGAATCTTTCTAACCTCATCCAAGTCAGTATCTTCAGGAGGGACTCGGGGAGTCCATGTGCCTCCTCCCACATGAGGCATCACTTTAAGTGGGGGACCCTCCTCAGCAGGAGACTCTGAAGGTCTAAGTCACTTGGGTTCCATGATGGGATCCACCTGGGGGTCCTTAGTTTGGGTTGTCCAGACAGCTGCTGATGGGAGTAGTGGACTCAAATCCACAGAAGATTGGTGGAGTCCAAGGCATGTATTGGGTCTTCAATCCTTGGGAGAAACCCTTCCACTAATATCGGCACAATTGAAGGAGAGCACACCTCCTAGGCAGTAACTAACAAGGAAAGAAACTTCCTCCCAGGCTCCATCAAGTGAGAATCTTGGTTGAGTCAAAGGTGTACAGGGTTCCAAAGGAATGGCTCTAGATCCGACAAAGTCAGAGTCTAAGACACTCCCCCATTCCTCGGATCTGGCTCCCTGCTCTGGGCTGGCCCTGAGGCTTAATCGGATCCTAACAAGTCTGATCCGGTGGAACTCTGCAATCACTGCATCGAGGATGTGAGGGAACAGTTGGTGGTGGAACTCTCAGTTTCCTATGCATCCTCGGATCCATAAACCAAGTGAAACCGCAGGTCGGATTCTAGGAAGGAGAGAGACTACTGGATGGAAGAAGTGGCATAGAGGTCCCTTCTATTGGAGAGGGGCTCTAGTAAGACTCCTACTTAGGATTTGGTCCTAATGAACTCCTTCAGATCATCCCAAGTCCATAAAGTCAAGTCTGACACAGACTCCTCGGAAATAACCGACTCAGATCTGGCTATCTGTGAGATGACCTCAAGAATGCCCTGGTCCAAGGGCAAGCAATTCAGTCAGTTCTCAGGGAGAACCTCGAGAGGAGTTTCTAGGAGAGGTGGTTCTGACAATCCTAGTGGACTAGGAAATGGCTCCCACCTTGGACATAACTACTCCATGTGCCTTTCCCCTATTTTTTCCTTTGTCTCTCTTAACCTTGTTCTTTGTCCTTTGATTTTGTCCCTGTCTCAGTTAAGGCTTCTAGAGGGAGGGTTGGAAACTCCAGCCTGCTGGTTTGCCACTGGAGCTGATGTCAAGGTTGGGAGTCAAATGTGTCTCCGGTGCAGGCCCCTAGGTACCAGCTTTACCTTTTCAATGCCCTAGGCTGAACTCCTGCACCTAATGGGCCATCAGCCAGTGAAAGCTTGTGGCTCACATGCTGTGCATTTTAGTTGGTTTTATTGCTCAGCCATCACCACATGCCACCTCAGCCAAAACTAAACCAACAAACAACACACACACACACACACACACACACACACACACACACACACACACACACACACACACACACACACACACACACACACACTAGGAATACAATACCACACACACACACACACACACACACACACACACACACACACACACAGACAGTTAGGCCTAATGCTTAATACAAATCCTCCTAACTTTTTAAACCATTTCTTTTAACAGAAAACCAATGAACAATGAAAGGGAGGAAAGGGATGATCAAAAAACGACTACACTCACACACTAAATATATATCAAAAAGTAGCACTTACTATACCCAACTTGATGCTTAGAGACCACTTATGCATGAAGTGGCAAATGAGATCTTAGGGAAGGTAGGAGGATGAGGGATTATACAGGAGGGTTGGAGAAGATGCTTGAAAA
This sequence comes from Protopterus annectens, assembly GCF_019279795.1. Lineage (NCBI taxonomy): Eukaryota > Metazoa > Chordata > Ceratodontiformes > Protopteridae > Protopterus > Protopterus annectens. Next base: position 4,444 of record NW_025058794.1, read on the forward strand.
TAGTTGCTGCCTCTGTGATCCAATAATATGATCTGAATACTCCACAGACAGTAGATAAATGAAGTTAACTACTTCCAGATCTATGAATAAATTATGCTCCATACAAACAGAATACTCCATTATTTCATCCGCAGGACAGACAACTACAACTAGGGTCAGACAACATAATACCGTATAGTCCACCAGTTCCATGGAAACGGAAGGAAGGAGAGTGTATCTAAAGAATGTAGATGGAGATGGACCATAAACATGGAACTTATGGCACATAACTTTATGCTATGTAGTCCCATTCTGGCCGTGAATTTTGCATGGATAGGACAGCATCCCCAAAATTCCTTTATCCCAGGTGGTTCCAAGGAAGAGACTCTTCACAATAAGTGGACCAAAGGATGACCTGTCCTGGGAGTGCCAAATCCAACTCTGGTAATGAGAGACAAAGGTAGCGAGGTCTGGTCTGCGAAGCCGCCGGTATTACCGTGAGTTTAGATCTAAAGGCGCTAGCGCAGATGGTTCTGGTTGGAATGTAATTTTACTTTGGCTGGTAATGCCGTGCAGCAAAGCAAAGGGAAATGCAGTCTGAAAGCCATTTAGACAAGGTACTGCTAGGAAACAGGCAATCTTTTATTTTGCCCGAAAAGGAAACAAATAATTGATCAGGATTTTCGGAATTTTAGTCCTTCCAGTATGTAAAACTCCGAGAACTCTGCGGACATCCAATTATTTTCGTAGTCTGTATTCTGATTTATTAGAATGTTTGGGAAGAAAACTGGTAGCTTCGATAGTTGTGTTGAGATTTCATGCTCTGAACATACCTTATAGGGAAGAAAGGAAGGATTAGTTCTAAGTGAGACTCAACCTTGTGGAATACAATATAAGGAGGCTGAATGGTGAGGGTTTCTTGTAGCAATCAGAAACTCTCCTGGCAGACATTATGCAGCCACCTAAGAACACCGCTGTCTTCAGATCCGGCGAAGTAGAGTGTTCAAAGTAAGTGGAGAAATGAAGATGTAAGAATCCAGGTTTAGGGTCCCAGGGTCTGGTTGCCTTGATTGGAGGTCTGAGGCGACTCCATTTCAGAAAGGTTTTACAAAGAGTGGGATTACGATTGGATTTCCCAAGGAAGCCAAAATGATAAATTACAGATGGGAGCTAACTGAATCCCTTTATTAGCAGCAGCCGCAGCTCCTACGAAAAATAGATGCCAGGAAGGAGAGTGACATAGACTCATAGGAGCTGAGTAGGGGT
>NW_025058795.1:0-6464 GCF_019279795.1 Protopterus annectens
TTTCCCCATGAAACAAGTTGTCAGGCAGCAGGTCTTTTTGGATAAGAAACATTTTTACAAATTGGGGGCATCCCATAGATTTCTACTTTCAGCATGTTGCTTGAGTGCTTTAATAAAGCTGAATATATTATAATTAGAACTGCAGATTGCAAGGATAAGTGGTTTGAGGTTGAGTGCTTCTGGTTTTCTTATACTTGATTTTTGACTAGCATTCCAGTAATGTATTTTAAAAAGTAATGAAATTTTATTTTTTTTCATGCCTCCCACAACCTTTTGTTTCCATCTAGATATTAAGTAAGCTGTCATGCAGCCAATGCATTGAAAATATTTTTATTCTTCTACACTTATTTTTGTCTTGATTGGACTTTCATAATGATGGTTTGCCACCTTGGGGCAGCGTATTTAATTAAAGTTAAGTTTTTTTGTGGTTTTGTGCATAGCCCTCCCCTTTATGGTTGACCACACCTTCCCTTTGACCCCATACATTCAAGGCGTCTCCTGCAGCCCCCCTGTGATTTGAAGTCACCCAGCACGCCACTGATGGAGGTACTCACTTAAAAAGTCTACCAAAGAACAGAGACCTCCCAAATACACACCACACAGACTCAACACTAAGCATAAAGAAACCACTACATATATCAACACACACACACACACACACACCTGTGCCTCAACAAATAAGCCCCTAAGGCAAAAGCGCATCAAATCTGTTGGTCATAGGTAACTCTACAGTGAGACACACAGATGTCCCCCCTCACCAGACTGGACAGGAGAAGGTCATGTGGTTCAGCTGCCTATCTGGTACCAGGATCCTACAAAATCACTCCAATCCACTCAATCACTCCAACAACAAGAGTATCATTGCAGCTGACTGTCATACTCCATGTTGGAGTGAATGACTTGAGATATTACTCACTCTTTGGACTATATGAAGACAGACATGATGGAACTCTCTGATTATGTGGTCCCTAGACAGGTATGCCCCTAACCTAAGCAGTATCCTACCCTCACCAAGGATGATGCCACAGCATAAAAACAAAATTATTGACTTAAACAATTAAAACTCCAGCTTCTGGTGTCAGTCCAGGGGGATCCAGTATCAGACCATGCTGCTTTGCTAAAGATGGCCTGCCACCTGTGCCCCCCTAGGCTTTTGGACACTAACCAAAGGCCCCGCACCATAGTGCCTGCCTTTTTTAAGGCAATGTGGAGAACAACAAATTTTTCAGTGTAACAAAAATCTAATCTTGAGACAAACTCAGGAGTTGTGCTGCTTAATGCTGGGGTTTGCAAAACATGAAGCTGCACTCCCTGGGCTTTCTCACCTTGGGAGGATGCTGACATCTTTACAGTGCACCATGACATGGTTCAAGGCTGCTGAGAGCACTCCCAGCCATGCAAGGCCTACAATACCTTCCACACATTCAGACCTCCAAAATGAGCATGAGGGAATTAAAGGTGGAGGTGCATCTATCTTCACTAAAACCAAATGGACTTTGAAACTGAGTCAAACAGCACTGACATTCCTAGGAACTACTCCATGTCCAATTAACAATTGGGAAAAGTACCACACCACATCATTGCCTTAACTATGAGGCCCCACCATGAACCAGGATAAGCACACTGCCTACCTGGATTTACTGGAATCCCTCATCATACAGCCCAACACCTTAGGTCATGGGAGATTTTAACCATCCTTCCATAGACTGGAGGGCATACATGAATTTTCAAAAACACACGAGCCCAGAGGTTCCAAGGACTTTGCTTTGTGAGCCCCACAAAATGCTGTTTAGCCAGCGAAAACAGATAATCCTGCTCTCCCAATGGCGGGGCTTTAATATTTCTGGACCTTTAGTACTCACCCAACTACTGGAGGGAGGGTCACTGTACCTCCCCATACGTGATGCCCTCCCTGGTTAGGTCCAGACCACAGGATGGAGTGTGGTTTGGGTGTAACTACTGGAACTGCACAGGTGCCAGAAGCTGTTGAAAGGCTGGGGAGGGCGGCAGAGGGTGAGGGGCAAGTGATCTAAAAAATGCAACTTTTAAAAAAATATTTACTCCCTCAACATGGAGGTTCACTTGGAGGACATTTTTAAGCTTAGCCAATTTCCCTTTTGGTGTGTGAATTTCAACATTTCCTGATTGGTCTTCCCATCCTATGACTAATAATTGTATATTAGTCCTGAGTGAGAATAACTGATCATACCATAGATAATGCTGGAGGGACCTATGCAAGAGGGATGCAGCATTTAGGAACTGCCTGTATCCATTACCAACTTTCACGGGACAATCCTGGAGTGCATTCTGTTTAAATACCTGGACTGAGTATTTTTAATCTACTGTGGCAATAAAGGCGTTTTCTTTTATTTCACTGGTGTGGACCTACTTGGAACATTGGCAGTATGTTTTCCATGTGAGTATTTCTAGCATGCCATTTTGACTTGTTGATGCCTCAATAGGTCCTACAAGAACGCCACACACACACACACACACACACACACACACACACACACATCACACACACACACACACACACACACACACACACACACACTTACTGGGGCGTCTTTCTTACTGAGGCCACTGCTCCCTGCTCAAACTTCAAGAGCATATTTGGGTGGGAGTGAAGTGAAGGCAGCCATGTGGAGGAGAGTGGGCCAGCACAACACCTTGTCTTGTGGTGAGGGAGTGGGAATGTGGCTTAATAGTTCAGGCAACAATCTGGATGAGGTGTTTGCTTTGCAGAGTTAATGACGGAGTTTAAGGTTTGTGAAGCATGAGGGGAGTTGTATATTTACGGAATGGCAGAGGAGTTTTAGTTTTGAGGCAGTGATTAAGGACTTTAGGTTTTAGGGAAAGTGAGAGAAGAGGTTTATATTTAGAATGAGATCAAGGACATTATGTTTATGAAAGGAGGAATGAACTTTGAGGATTAAGAGCTTGATCAGGGACTTTAGGGAGGAGAGATTGGAGTTTTAGGTTTAGAATACTTGGTACTTTAGGGAGGTGTGAGCAGATTTTTAGGTCTCAGGAAAATGGGAACTTATGGTTAGGGAGCAACAGGGGTGTTATGGTTAGAGTTAAGGAGAGAAGTTCAGGTTAGAGTTAGGCACTGGGTGGGAGTTTTTGGGTTTGATTTAGGAGTCTGGTAGGGTTATGGAGTTCAGCAGGGTTGGGTTGTAACAGGGCTAGGTAATTATGCATCATAGGACTAGCGGAGGTTAGAGCACTTTCCATTCAGTGCAAGTGGTAGTGAGCAAGTGTGTCACAAGCTACTAAAACATGAACACTTGTAGAAGACCAGTAAATCAGCTACCATTCAGTGCTAGAACATTCCCTGGTAGTACTTATGTGAATTTGATAGTCTTTAGCTAGACAACTTACAGTATCTTATTGCACAATTAAAATCATCGATTGGGCTTACAAAATAAGCCAGGGAAAGTAGGTGGTCAGATTATATAATACAGAGCATATTGTGGGAATACTGAACTGAATACAATATACTACAGAATCAGTGCCCCCAAACTAGGATGTCCCAAGACAGTAGTACATAGAATTTATTGGTGTTTAGTGCACATATTACAGCACTCCTTGATAGTTTTAAACTAAATCTAGTGAGCTAGATATATTGCTATGCAAAGCAGGGCATCCCAGGAGAGCATAAAACTGAACAAAAAAAGACTTCAGGTATGTTGTCATGTCTTGTGCCAGCCAAAACAAAAAATTGTGCTGAGATTTCATGTAATCCAACTATATACATCTCCAGACTATCAAAGTAATGTTTTCTTAATCTGTGTAGCTTTTCTGGTTACCCTAAACAGAAGCTTCGTTATGTAGGCCCTTTTCAGATCACAACTACTTGCTCAATCTATTACTTCCCTCAGTTTTGTTCTTACTGTCTTTGCTTCTCTTTAGAAGAGCTGTCCAGCCACTAGTTAGCTGGGTAATTAGTGCTTTTCTATATTTGTTGTTCTATTTCTGTTATGTAGTGCCCTTACTTGACTGGGAATGATGCAAACTACAGAAAACATGTTAAGCAAAGTACAAACACCTTGATGGCCAAGATTTCTAGCTTGCCTGCAGACATTTGCTTGCTCTTGTTATACCTTCACACCATGTTAACAATAATTTTATCTATCTACCTGTCCGTCTGTCTGTCCATCTATCTATCTATGTTTTGTTTACATGTAGGTTCCCCTGACTTGAAGCACATTTACAATAGTGGCCCATGGAGAAATGATCAAGACTGATGCATACTATGATGGCAATATATATCTATATAGCAGTTACCAACAGCCAAACATCAGGTTAGATAAAAGGCTAAGGAAAAAATAATAATATTGCAGCTATTTAAAACAAGACAGATGTGAATAATTTAAATATTGTGACAGTGGTTTACATGACAAGTTTAACTTGGTTATGTTTACCTTCTCTTGATTTGAACTGCTAGCTTAAATTCCACATGCAGTGCAGAATGTATTTACATCCACATTGGCATGTGTGCATGCAGTGCGCACAAGGTCCGGCTTTAAATTGTAACTGCTGGAGGAATTGGCATTTTTGTTTGTTTGTTTTAATTGTCAACCCACAGCTGTAGGGCACCTCCTCCATCCTCCCACGCCTGTGGTTCCAGCACCTATCACAGAAGTAAAAATAGAAAGCTCTCACCTGCAAAGCTTTACTACAGCATATTAAGTCAGTGGTATAAAAGCTTTATACCACCCTACAACTACAGATACCAATGATCACTTCATGCAGAACAGAAGGTACATAAATATCCCAGCCAAATGCTTGTTAGTAACTGCATAAACTGCTCTGCTTACTTGACCAGAACAAAAGCAAGCTCTTCCAAGTAAAAAAACAAGCTCACCATAGTGGACTTTTAAGTATAAACAGATTTCATAAAATAAGAGTGGAAGAAAACTGTCTAGTCCAAAAGAGATATCACTTCTGCAGGAGGAAGAGTTCCCTCCTGGGCCAACAAACAGGAAAACGTCACAAATCTTGTAAAGTTTCTAAAGCAAAATTATAAAATCTAAAATTCACATCTCCTTTGTAATTCAAGGATAATTATAAGGCATCCTTTTAATTACATCCAAAGTCTAAAAGGGAATGCCTAGCTATGTGTCCTGAACCATTGTGAGATGTGATCACTCAATACTATACACCCTCAGAAGATATCACCAACCTTCTATCTGACAGATTCAGGGCAAATTTCACCCACCCTATCCTCACCTACCATTATCCCAAAGCATACCATTGACACTAGTCCTTCCTGTCTAGTATCCTCTAGAAATCAGGTCATCTCTGCACTCTGTCAAGTTGGCACCAAAAACACAGCCCTCAGTGGACGGCATATAATATCCCAGGGTTGCAATACTAAACAATTCTAAAATAAGAACTAGCAAAATCCCACTTGACATTCTCTTTAGTCATAGCTTGAGAACTGGCTATGTGCCTGTTAAGAATGAAGAACATGTTAACAGTAATCTCCCTGCACAAAAGGGAGGCTTAATTAGCTTGCTATTCTGGGAACTACAGACCCATGTAAGTCTACAATCCAGCCTCATCTGCAAGGCATATGGAAAGAAATATGATGGACCTTATCAACAAGGACATTACATGATGACCTCTTAACATCTCGAACCCAACCAAATTCTGGCTTTGTTAAGCAGTAGATCATGCTAATTAAACCTTTTAGACTTCTCTTTGAGAATGTCACCAAAGTCGTGAGATGAAGGTAAGACAGCACACACAACCTATCTCAACCCTTTCTAAGCAAGGCTGCCTTTGGGACACAATACCCCATCTCCTGGTTATCACTGGAGAAAACTCTCCCAGATAGAGATGATTGGAGAGAGCCAACTGGCTCCACCTGACAGAACACCACTCTTCCGTAAATTGGTGGATTTGACCACCTCCACCATTAGATCCCGCCATCAGTGGTAGAGCAACACCACATGGGGTCTGTGCTATCCTCTCACTGTTTCTTGGCACATGTCTTTTCTCAAAAAGTCCTGGCCACGCGTAGACAGCCTTTGGCTCATCATGTTCATCAGATGACACTTCTGCAAACTGGGAGGAATGACTGAGTCCCCCAACAAATCGTCAACATATTACAAAAACAAATGGATTAAGCCGCTTAAATGCTCATGTTTCTAAAACTAAAATGCAAAATGCATTATTATTCCCTTTGGCAAAAATGGGAATTCCCTACAAATTACAATTACTTGACAGCACCCTCCCCTGAGCCAGTAACCTTTAGGTGGTGCAAGACTTTGGGTAACACAGGGTCTGATAGCACCTAACTTCCGACTCACCAAATTCCCACAGTAGGCATGAAAACTTTCTATACAGAGCACTTACAAGCAACGGCATAGCATCCAGGTCAAAGGATGTTATAACCCAATTCCTCACTTGACACCATCAGACCACTAATAGAGTAAAATGCACCCTTATGC
>NW_025058796.1:0-2500 GCF_019279795.1 Protopterus annectens
GTGTTTAGTGTACTGCCACCTATATGGTAATTCATGGATACATGTTTTCCCAAAGGGGGATAACAATACATTTCTTGGCATTGAGCTTGAGCCCATGGCTCTGGCACCAAGCATCTGTTTCTGTAAGGCCCTTTTGTAGAGTATCCACATCATTTGGGATTCAATAATGGCGTCCAGTTTGCAGTCATCTGCAAACTTTGTTATCCAGATTCCCTCAGTGTTGGCTTGTACTTTAGAGAAGTAGATGCCAAACAAGAGCTGTCCCAGGACTGAACCCTGAGGTACTTCACTTGTCACTTGTCTGGAGCTGGATTTGGAGTCAGCTGCTTTTACAGTGTGGGTTCTATCAGTAAGCCAGTTAGCAACCCATTGGGTGACATAGGGATTAATGCCCAACTTAGTAAGTTTATCTATGATTCCAGAGTGGGGATGGTGTCAAAGGCCTTGGCAAGGTCTAGATAGGCTGTGTGGACCACCTTACCCTTGTCCATGGCTCTGGAGACTGATTCAAAGAAGTCAATCAGGTTCAGGAGACAAGATCAGCCCTTCACAAACCCAAACTGGGTGGGGTCCAGTGTTGAAGGTTGCCAATGTCTTTGTTTATAAGTTCCATGATAATACGCTCCATGGCCTTGCAGATAAGGCTTGTCAGACTGATGGGACGGTAGTTTCCGGGATCCAAGGTGGATCCCCCCTTGTGGATTGGGATAACTGTAGCTCTGCGCCACTCAGTGGGCATGAAACCTGAGGTGAGGCTATGATTAAACATGACACTTAGGTGAGGTGCCAGTTCATATTGTAGTTCATGTAGTACACAGCCCGGGATGTCATCTGGTCCCATGGATGCTGTATTCTTGGCTTTAGAGAGTGCATTTTGTACCTGTGTGGCCGTTATTACTGGAATTTGGCAATCTTCCGGTATTGAGATGGGCCATTTAGGGGGTGAGAGGGGGGTGAAGTTGGCACTGAATCGATCTGCCAGGATATTGGCAATATCCTTTGGATCAGTATATTTAATGCCATTCTGTTTTAGCTCAGAGCAGATCTGAGCATTGCCATTTAGATTCTTGACATAGTTATAGAATGCTTTGTGGTTGTCTTTGGAATCTTTGGCAATTTTATTTTCGTAACTAGCTTTGGAGGATTTTATGAGGCATCTCAGTTTCTTACTGAGGCTAGTAAGGGAGTTTTTTGCATCCTGGGATTTTCCTCTTTTCTGCAAAAGTTTCTTCCTTTTGTTGTAAAGTTTGTTTATGGCAGGGGACCACCAGATTGGCTTCCTTTTTTTGGATGAGAGCATTTTGGTTCTATTTGGGATGGCACGATTCATGCATGAGTGGATGTGCTCGTACAGTGCCTTAGTGTAGGATTCAGCAGTTGAACTTTCAGTTCCCGTCTGCATGGGTGTTATGAAGTTTGTCACTTCTGACTTGAGTAGCATGAAGTTGGCTTTGGAGAAGTTTTTTATGGTGGTTTCTTTACTGGGGGGTGGGATGTGGATGTTAAGGGTGATTAGCTTATGGTCAGACCTGACTAACGAGGGGGTGACCATAGGTATGGAGCATTGATTTCCCATGTTGGTAATGACCAGGTCTAGGATATTGGAGCCCCTGGTGGGACTATGGATTAGTTGATCCAGGGCATTGGAATTTATGAATTCCAAGAACCGTTGCGCAAAGGTGTTGGGACATGAGTAGTTTTCCCAGTTAATGGCAGGGTAGTTAAAATCACCCAGTATTAGGGTGTTTGGTTCTATCTTAATATTTTCCAGTATGTTTAGAAAGGTGTAGTGAGAATCTTGGGGTATGGTGGGGATCTGTAGCAAGCTACAATTTGGATTGCAGTCTTACCTAGTGTTAGTTGCACTTGGAGAATTTCAGACACATTGTGTTGGCCAACTAGCCTGGTGGTGTGAATATCCTTGGTGAATATTGACACTCCTCCACCTTTAGTGTTTCGGTCCTGGTTTGGTGGCCAAAAAGTGTGGTAAGAGTTGTAGCCTGGTATTGCAGGGGTGCTCCCTGGAGCCTTGAACCAGGTCTCAGTTACTGCACAGATATCGATGTTCTCCATTTTTAGGAGTGTCTCGAGAGAGTGCATTTTGAGGTTTAGACTTCTAGCATTGAGTAGCATTACCTTCAGATTTTGCATGCTTGTACCTGTGTGGGGGGAGAAGCCCCCACTTTGATTTGTTTTTAGTGATATTTCGTTTCTGGCCAGATTAGTGATTTTTTTCCCTAGGAAAAAAAATCGCTGATTCGTCTGTTCGTGTAATTTGCGGTTTGCTCTTTTAGTGTCGATGAAGAGGCATTCGCTGTAATGCCTCTTCGATAATATAATAGAGACTCATACACATTCTTTGATTCACCTTCCTGATTGCATTAAATTATGCTCCTTGTACAATATAGCACCACTTGTTAGAATGTGTTTTAAATTTGTAGTTTTCAACATTCTTCCAGTTAGTAATGAAACAAAATGTATGAACCAATATTGACAAAAC
>NW_025058797.1:0-7079 GCF_019279795.1 Protopterus annectens
AGATTATCTGCAATTATACAGAGCTGAGTATATTTTTTTACAGAGTTTGTTAATTGTTGCTTAGATCTGTGTTGAAACTGTTGTCAAACTGTTCTGAGTGACTGATCGACAAATGTACAGAGCTGAGAATATTTTATTGTTTTTTTAAGTTTGTACTGTTAGTTGTTCCTTAGATTTCTGTTGAAATTGTGTTGTCCCACCCATTCTACCTATTTTTGGTTTGTAGTTTAAATTTGGTGGCTTTTGCAGTTGCCTGCCCCACTGTATATTTGATCTGGGACACTCCCCCAGTCCCATCCCTTTACCACATTCTACCTAATAAACTCTTTCTGCACTTGCTTTTAGTCCTTTTTTAATTTAATTGCATTTTTTAAACTGTGTTTGGTCTAATATTGCTGCATATTCAAGTGTGCTAGCTTGCACTGCATGTGAATTGTTTTTTACTACTGGTTTTGCTACTTTTCTGTAAAAAAAAATGTAAGCCTGTTTCCTACCTTTCCTGTAACTAGTCTCCAGATAGGCTAGATTTGCTGTATCCAGGACTGTATGTGTTTTCTGAGCCCCCAAGCCTTCTTCTGTGGTGTTGGAGGAAGATTTCTATCTTATCAGTGGAGTGGTAAGCACTAGGTGTAACCTGTCTATCACATAAAGAGTGGTTCTGGCCCAGAAATTGTAGTTATTGGCCATTTGGGCAAACTCTCTTCCATCTCTCCTCAACTTTCTGATTTGAAATCCTGCATTTGCACTTGTTTCTGTCCTGTAACTCGTCTAGTGCAGATACAGATTCTTAGTTTTAGCACTTAAATTTGCTTGTTCATGCTCAGCACTTGTTCAGAGCTTTGTAAGCACTAAATAAGCTACCAATTACTATAGCACTCTAGTCTTCCTTATTACCTAGAGGAAAAACAGTTTTTGTACTTACTTTTCTCACTTACTTAGAGAAAAACAGCTCTTGTACTCACTTTCCTCACTTATCTAGAGGAAAAATATTATTTATTCAGGCATGTCCAAGGGTCAGCTCCCAGTGTTCTCTCCTGTCTATCTGATGAATCTGGGACATCTTGAGGCAATGTAGAAACTGGGCCTCATGTACACACTGGACAACCCTCTCCTCCTACCAACACCCAACACTACAACCTCCGTGAGAGATGCAATTATCTGAAGCCAAACTGGAGGTAAAGCTCTCTAACCAAGGCTGAACTTGACAGTCATGAGATGAAGGTAAACATTTGCACCACACCATACTCCATCAAGCATAGTCTCACTAAATCTATACCACCAAAACCCACACACAGTAACAACACAAAACATTCACATGGAGGCTCTCAATAATAATCTGTCTAAGAAACAGAGAGACTCCAAAGCAGAAACGCAAAGCAACCTCCATCCCCAACACAACCTAAATGACATAGCCCACTGACTCAGTGTGACACTCAACCACAGCCAATAAGGCAAAAACAACGTGACTCCAACATTACCACTAGGTCATAGGTGACTCCTATAGTCAGGCACACTGTTGTCCCACTCACCAGGCTAGACAAGGAGAAGGTTACTATCAGCTGCCCATCAGGTGCCAGGATCCGGCCACATACCCACGCACTCAGGTCACTCCACACCAAGTACAAATATGACTCTGTCATTGCCCATGTTGGTGTGGAATGACCTGAGATAGTACCTCCCTGGACTACAAGGCATGAAAAAGAGACATGGAAGAGCTCTCTCCAATCTTGTAGCCCAGGCAGGTATGACTGTAACTCCTGGAAGTAGCATTCCTGCCATCGTACCCATTGGTGGAATGATACCGCGAAAGTACAAGGACAAAATGATTGACTTCAACAATTAGTTAAGCTTCTGCAAGTGTTGTTCTAAGGGGGATCCAGTATCTGTCTGTTTGAGGATGACATGGTTGACAGACCAAGATGCTTTTGCCACAGATGGCCTGCACCTGTCAGCCCCGGATTCTGAATACTGGCTAAGGCTCTTAAGGTTCCTTATAGTGCCTCTTTTTAGGCAGGGTTCAAATAACAAATTCACCACCATAACAGGAACAGGCAAACAAAACTGAAGGTAACGCTACTCAATGTTAGGAAGTCTAAATCTCAAATGCACCTCACTGAGGCACTCCTTAAAATGGAGAACATCGAGCATCTGTGCAGTGACTGAGACCTGGTTCAAGGCTCCAGAAAGCACCCCTACATTACCAGGTGGCTATAATTCATACCACACTTTTCAGCCATGTAACCTGGACCTAAATACCAAGCAGGCGGAGGTGTGTCCATATTCATTCAGCTGAGGATATCCACACCTGCAGGCCAGAATGCTCAGCATAATGCATCTGAGGTTATCCAAGTGCAACTAACTCTGGGCAAACTGCAATCCATATTGTAGCTTGCTACAGATCCCACCATGCCCCAGTGATTCCCTCTACCTCTTTTCTTTGATGTAATTGGAAAATATTAGGGGTTCAACAAAACAACCCTAATAATGGGCGACGAATCATTCTATCCCACCATTAGCTGGGAAAACTACTCATGTACCAACTCCTTAGCTCAAAGCTTTCTGGAATTCATAAACTCCAATGCCCCAGATCAACTTATCCACACCCCCACCAGGGGCAACAATATCCTACACCTAGTCATTACCAACATGAGTGACCAGTGTTCCACACCTGAAGTCATCTCCTCATTGGTCCGATCTGGCCATAAGCTTATCACCCTTGATATCCACATCCAGCCCCCACCCCCCATTAAGGAAACCACAGCAAAAAAATTTCTCCAAAGCCAACTTCATGCTTCTTAAGACAGAAGTAGTGAATTTCATGATACCCATGCAGATGGACAATACAGTTACAACTGCTGAATCCTACACAAATGCACTCTATAAGCGCTAACGTGAAAGTGTACATGGATCGTATATCCCAAACAGAACCAAGACGCTATCCTCCAAAAAAACGATGCCAATCTGGTGGTCCCCTGCCATAAACAAACTGTACAACAGAAGGAAGAAACTGTTGCAAAAGAGAGTAAAATCCCTTGAGTAGAGAAACTCCCTGGTCAGCCTCTCAGTAAAGAAGCTGAGATCCCTTTATAAGATCCCACCAAAGCTAGCTATGAAAACAAAATCACCACTAAATCCAAGGACAACCACAAAGCATTCTATAGCTATGTCAAGAATCTAGATGGCGGGGGCGTGGCCAAGGATGAACACAGGATAGCAGCAGATTTCTTCAGCTCCACCAATTTCATTACATTGACAGGAATTAATTACTTAAAAAAATTAATTATTGAAGTAATTTTCTTTCTAAATATGTTTGTTTTATATAGTTCTTGAACTATATCTAAAAAAGAAAGGAAATCTTAACAATATTCCTCCTGTCAGAAATTGGCTTTGGAAATTTTTCCCTGTCAGTTTATCAGTCTGAAATGAGTTCCAGTAAGACAAATTCCTCAAGACTCCAGCATCAAGAAAGAACTTCAGTCTCTGATAATTATAGTCCAGCAACTTACTGCTAAGATGGATAAAATGGATACTAAAATAGACACTTTCATAGAAAAACTACAAAACAAATAGACTTGTTACATATGGACCTGCAACAACAACAGGAAGATCCAGATGACAGGCATAGAAGAAGCTGTGAATGATATGGAAAAATAAAATATAAGAACAGGTGAAATCAACATTGAGTTTCTGCTGAAACAAAATACACATTTACAAAACAAAGCTGGGATGACCTGGAAAAATAGACTCTAGGCGCATAACATTTTAGGATTTTTGGACTGCCAGAAAAATATTGAAGGTAACAATATTACTTCTTTTTTAACAACATGGCTCCCTAAAACTTTAGATTTTACCTAGAAGCATCTCTCTCTTTTGTATCGAAAGAGCGTTATATATAGGATCTATAGGCCAATACTAACTCTAACAAAAACTATCCTAGATCAGTTATAAAGTTAGATTTCTATCATCTTTTGATAAAGAGATGGTTCTTAAATCTGCTTGGGCTAAAGCTCCTGTTAAGTTTAATGAGTATAACAGTGCTTGACAATGACTATTCTTCCACATGGTAATTGAAGCTAAAAGCAAAAGTTTTTTCTGCCACTAATATGGGAGCTTTTAAAAAGCAATAGTTTAAAACATACCTTCTGTTTCCTGCCAAGCTTAAAATCTTCCTTCCTGGATGGTCCTAAGGTCTTCGGATGATTTTAGACTCTCGTTTACTGTTTGTCAAAGAAAAAAGGATTTTGGATAAAAGCCAGAAGAAAATGGAATGGGCTAGTTCTTCATTTTCAAAAGAGATTGGCAACTGAAGCTTTCCTGGAAGACTTCAGAGAAGAAGTAAAAGATAACTAAAAACAAATGATTTGGTTATATGTTTTTTTCTCTCTCATCATTTTAGTTCATTATTAATCTTTTGAATATAGTTCCTGCATTTCCAGAAAGCCACTTAAATATTTTGGAAAAGATTTAATCAAAGTTATTCTCTATGTGCAAAGAAAATGTTTTGTTTTCATAACCAGTCAAAAATGCCTGAGGATTTAATGGCAGGCTGTGACTGATTCTGTTTTTCTTTCTGAAAAAGTAAGGTTAGTAATTTGATACATTTTTTCCCTTTTTACCTTTTTTTTTTTTTTCCTTCTTCTCTTTTATTATTTTCTTTGTTTAAACAATGACATTCTCTATTTAGATTATGTAGTGGGTAAAGGGTGGGGAGGGCAGGGAGAGAACAGTAATGAAAAATATCATTAATAGAATAATAAATATATATTTATTTCTTGTAAAAGTTTATAAGTTCTTCAAAATGCTATTTGTAATTATACTTCTTTTGATTATACTGCTTATGCTTGTTTGTAAATAATCTGTCATGCTTTAACTAATAATAATCATGAACTAAAATAAGAGTAAATAATATATGTTTTATTTTTTAACTCTATTAATATATAAACAGGCACATTCCATTGTATATACTTCTTTTACAGCTTTCTTACATTTTTTATTTCTGCCTCACTCCCCTTTATTTTCTACTCTTTCTTTTCTTTATTAATATATAGAAATGCTTTGAGGGCAACAGAGTGAATAATAGGATTTGTATGAAAAATTGAGTTGGGAGAAGAATGCTGTGAGTTTTAACACGTTGGTTGGGTAATTTTGAGTTTAATTTCACCTTGCATAGAGGCTGTGATGATCTGGTAGAATACATTGTGGAGTGTTCTGGTCATGTTTAGATGTACTTACACTGCTAAAATGAATGTTTTGTCACTAGTTTTTAACAAGTTTCCCAACAAAATGTTAAGAGAGACAATCTGGGATGGGCTGTCTTATGGCCACAATGTCCTTAGAGTTACCCTGTAGAATCTTCAAATCACAGAATTCTCACAGAGAAAACTGAAAGCAAAGTTAGTATAAACATTGACAAGTTAGTTATCACAACTGACACACACCACAGATTCAGGAAAAATACTTCTGTCCATAAAATATGTCAGTTATAATGAGTTTAAATGATGTAGTTTCTTTGTAGCAAGTAAACATCTTATTTTAGAAGGTGCATGTAGAAAATGAAACATTTATTTAAATGTTTTTTGAAAATCTACTTTAACAGTAGAAAGATAATAATTCTGTGTTAAAAATTTGTGTTCCAAACATATACTTTTACTATAACTCATTTAATTCATCTGATTGACAAAACATAAATAATCTTATAACTCTATTCTGAAGAAAATGTCAGCGTGATATATTTTAAAGCAGTAGGTTAGCATGATTGTAAAATCTGGTTACCAATATGTGTATGCATGCTGCATTATTTTTGTATAAAGCTAGACAGATTTATTCTAGGGACAGCAAGTAGGACAGTGCTCTACCAAGGCACACAACTCAGTGAGATCTAGATATATATATGTGTGTGTGTGTGTGTGTGTGTGTGTGTGTGTGTGTGTGTGTGTGTGTGTGTGAGCAGGATGGCTTTTTTTTTCTTGAGAGAATCCGTGCATAACTATCTAATATGATTTATAATAATTTCTATGAATACAATATTTTACTCTATTGACAAAATGAATGTTTGCCACCAAGCAAAGTTTTAATAAGTTTCAGCCAAAATGTTATTAAGGGAGACAATCTGGGATGGGCTGTCTCCCATGCATAGTGTCCATGAGTTTCCCTGTCTGTAGAAGCTTCACTCACAGAATTTTCACAGAGAAACTGAAAGCAGTTTAGTATGTAAACATTGAGCAAGGTTATCACACCTGACACACCACAGATTCAGGAAAAATACTACTATGCTCATAAGTAAAATATGTCAGTTATGATGAGTTTAGATGATGTAGTTTCTTGTAGCAAGTAAATATCTTATTTTAGAAGGTATATAGAAAATGAAACATTTATTTAAATGTTTTTTGAAAATCTACTCAACAGTAGCATAATAATCTGTGTTAAAAACTTGTGTCCCAAAACATATACTTTTACTTATAACTCATTTAATTCATCTGATTGACAAGCATAAATAATCTTATAACTCTATTCTGGAAGAAATGTCATGTGGATATATTTTAAAGCAGTAGGTTAGCATGATTGTAAAAATCTGGTTACTAATATGTGTTTGCTGTGCATTATTTTTGTATAAAGCAGACAGATTTATTCTAGGGACAAAGTAAGTAGGATAGGATTGAAGTTTCTACAAAGACACAACTCAGTGAGATCAGATATATATATATATATATATATATATATATATATATATATGTGTGTGTGTGTGTGTGTGTGTGTGTGTGTGTGTGTGTGTATGTATGTATATGGTGTGTGTGTGTGTGTGTGTGTGTGTGTGTATATGTGTGTGTATATGTGTATGCAGACATGTATGTGTGTGTGTCTGTAGTTTATGTGTATGGCGGCTTTTTTTTTTTTTTTTTTTTTTTTTTTAGGTAATAACGCAGGTGTTTCTGAGAATCTGCATAACTTATGCAATATGATTTATAATAATTTTTATGAATACAATATTTTACTCTATTGACAATAATGAGTTTAAGTAAAATGCTCTATATACAAACAATTCAAGATTTTTCTTTGGAAGCTGTTGATAGAATTCAAAA
>NW_025058798.1:0-6017 GCF_019279795.1 Protopterus annectens
TCCTTTGGGCCTTTGGACCCGGCCCCAAAAGCCCAACCTGGGTATCCCGGTGGCCCCTCAATTGGAAAAAAAGACTCTTTTTGGAGGAACCTGTGGGGAAACCCAAAACCCCCTGGCCCTATCTCTGGAGGCCAAATCCAACTTGTAATGAGACACAAAGGTATGAGGCGTGGCCCAAGTAGCTGCTGCACAAATAGTGTCAATGGGAAGTCTATCCTGAAAGGCTGCAGAAGTGGATAGACTCCGGGTTTAATGTGCTTTTGGCTTAAAAGGGTAGTGTTTCCCTAGAGATACACATAGGAAATGGTGGAAGTCAACCATCTGGATAAGGTCACTTTAGAAACTGGAAGACCTAACCTGTTTTCTGCATAGGAGACAAACAATTGGTCTGATTTTCTAATTTGTTTAGTTCTATGCAAGCAGTACCTGAGCTGACGAGGGAAACATCCAAAAATGCAGCTTCTGTTCAGCTCTGTCAGAATAGTTAGGAAAAAAACTGGTAGATCAATAGTTTGGGTTAATATTGGTTGAGATACAACCTTGGGAAGAAAGGAAGGGTTAGTTCTGGAAACCCTATCCTTATGAAAACCAAATAAGGTGAACGAATACAGAGGCTTGAATCTCAGAAACTCTTCTTGCAGAAGTAACAGCCAGAAAAAATATAGTTTTCCAGGTCAAAACTTCAAAGAACATGAAGCAGACGGTTCGAAGGAGTAGAATTAGGATGCCAACATTAAGTTTAGATCCCATTGCGGAGGAGGATGTTTAAGGGCGTTTTAGGAGAAAAACTCCTTTTAAAAAAGGGCCCTTTGCATAACCTATGAGACATATGTTATTGTCATGCAAGCCAACATGATACTTGGAAATAGCAGCCAGTTGTACTTTGACTGTAGATGAGAAGATCCTGAATGAAAAACCTCCGCCAGGAAATCCAAAACAGAATGTACAGGAGCAGTAAAGGATCAATATTTCTGGCGTTTGCCCAAATAAAAGCCGCCACTTGCTAGCATAAACAGTTCCCAGTGGACGACTTTAAAGAAGAACTAAAATGTCTCTGACTGAGTCAGAAATCATTGGTAGCCTGGCTAGGAAGGAAGTGGAGCAACCAAGCAGTGAGGTTGAGAGAATGAATGGCCCGGTGCTGCTGACCCGACTGGTGGATCAAAAAATCCGGGAAATGGGTCCAGATGCCAGGGCTGCACCAGAAGGTGATGATGAGAGACGGAAACCAAATTTGTCGAGGCCAATATGGAGCAATGAGGATCAATTTGGCTCTCAAAACGGTGGCTTTCTGAATGACTTGTGGAATCAAGGAAAGGAGGAAAAGCATAAAGAAGTCCCGAGGCCAATCCTGGGTTAGAGAGTCTCTCAGGGTTGGCCTGGAAGGGAAATAGGTGAAAATTGGGCACTTGTTGTTTTGGGGGTAGCAAAAGATCGCAACAAGGGTGCCCCACTTCAGAAAAATCTGATCCACTACAGATTGATTGAGAGACCACTCGTGAGGCATCAGAATAGATCTGCTCAGCCTGTCCGCCAATAGGTTGGACCTGCGGGATTGCTTGCTATCAGAAACCGCTGAGAAGAGATCGCCCATTGCCAAAGTCTGAGAGCTTCTGACATAAGGATAGGACCTGGTTCCGCCCTGATTGTCGATGTCCCAGACCACGGACATGTTGTCCCTTTGTACTGCAATAGTCCCTGTGGAAGAAAGTCGGAGGGCTTGCAACGTTAAAAGCACTGCTCTCATCTCCAGGACATTTATGTGCAGATGGTATTCTATGGGTTGCCACGTCCGTGGACCATCCTGCCCTGATAATGCCCCCACCCGATCAGAGAGGCATCCGGGGGACTGTGGCAACTGGAGGAGGGGAACAAAGGGTCGGCCCTGATGAAGAAGAGGGAAGATATCCACCAAGATGAGCCCTGCAAGACTGTGTCACTAAGATCGGTCTCATGGGAAGATGTGGTACGACCACTGGTGAATAACATCCACTGCAGGAGACGATGTGGAAGCGAGCCAGTGGAAGAAGAACAATGGCGCAGCCATAGCCTAGAACTTTCAAACAAACCTGGCTTTGATCTTGTTGCTTTGTAACAGAAGCTGAACAAATTTCTGGATGTCCAAAATTTCTTTGATCTGTTAGTCTGGCTAACATTTTGATATTTAATCTGCCTATAAAGGTGATAGATTGGCAAGGCAGCAGAAAAGATTTTTGAAATTTACTGAAATTCCCAACTCTGCAAAGCTGTAGGTGTAGTCTCTGGACAAGAAGCTGATGCTTGGTGGCGGAGAGGAGCCAGTCGTCCAAATAAGGAAACACCTGGAATCCTGGACGTCTCAGATGAGCTGTGACCACTGCCATGCATTTGGTGAACACTCTGGGGGCTGAAGTGAGGCCAAAGGGCAGTGCTCTGAATTGGTAATGACTGGTCCCAGCCAAAGCGGAGAAACCTTCTGGAGCGCCTGTGAATCTTTATGTGATAGTCGCATCCTGAAGGTCTATAGAGCACATCCAGTTGTCCTTGCCCAGAAAGGGCAGAATGGACTGAACGTGACCATCCGAATCTTGCCTTCTGACAGACTTGTTTAGTCTGTTTAGGTCTAATATTGGTCTCCAATCTCCCGTCCTTTTTGGGGGCCAAAAGAATCTTGAGTAGAAGCCGGATCCTACTTGGTCTGCCGGCACTGTCTGGATGGCTCTTTTTCCAGGAGTTTTGAAACCTCCTGTCTTGCCAAATCCCTTTGACCGGGTGAGATGTCTGGAAGGGATTGTAGAGGTGGGAAACCTTTCGAAGGGATTTTGTAACCCTCGGATATGATCGACTGTACCCACTTTTCTTGTGATAGGGATTGCCAGGCTACTGGGTACAGGAAATTCTTCCCCCACTGCCTCCAAGGGTGGACAGTCGGGCAACACCTCAGGGATGCTGAAAGGGCTTCTCAGGAAGAGACTCCCTGTTGCCCTGGTTCTGAGGACCCCCTGCCTCTAGGGCGGCGTATTATTGTTACCCCTCTGCCTCTGGGGTAAACTGACCACGGTGTCCGGGGTAGCTCCTTGGGCAGGAACCACATCTTCCCCTTCTGACCCTTGGGATATGGTCTAGAAGGAGTGGAAAACTGGACTCCAACGGCAGAAAGAGTTTTACCGTCCTGCTCACACCTGGTCAAAGGGATCCTTCACCTGAGGTCCAACAAAGCCGAACCATCAAAGGGGTTTGGTGAAGGACGCCTTAAAGGGTCCAAAATTACAGCCGCATCCAGGCTTGGCGCCTAAGAGCAACACCTGTGCCTGCGGCCTGCTCGCTCCATCGGCCGCATAAGATATGAGCCGCATGGAGGAGTTAGATATGGAATTCAGGATAGCAAGCTGGAGGCAATCTTTTTCCCGAGCCCCAGCAGCAGAAGGATCCTGGACTACTTCTCCCAGTTCCTTGAGAATATCTCTTGAAGCCTGGTGAAGTGACAAAGGTAATTCAGCAACGCATAGCAAAGGTCGCTGAAGAAAACATCCGCTTTCCATACCTGTCCATGGTCCTAGAATCCTTTTAGGAGGGTGGACAGGTACTGAAGGACCCGCCATTTCCTTCTTAGTGGCCGCCGCCCCCACCACCATAGCATCCACAGAGACACCTTTGGAAAGGAACTGTGTATCCAGGGGCCCTGATGAACTTGGATGGTCTCCTGGGGACAGGTTCCACAGAATCTGGAGCCCCCGCCTTCGAGCCACTACCTGCATGCGTGGGTCGAAAGGAGGAGAGACCCAGGAGGTGGGGGGTCGGGGTCCAAAAACCTCCAGGTATACACACTCATCCTCGGAGGGGTCAATGGAGGGCCAATTCCCCTCTGTTTGAGGAGCTCAAGGATGTCTGAAAAGGAGACATCCTCAGAGGGGACCGGGGAACCCTCCGACTCATCTAAGTCGGTATCAGATGTAGTAGACTCAGGGGGGTCTGTGTGTTTCCTCTACATGCCTCTTCCGAGGGGTTCCCCTGCAGGGTCAGGAGAAACCTCGAAGAGGAGGAAATTCCCAGTGGGGAAACCTGGGGCGATGGATCCCTGGGCCTGAGAGCAAGAGGCTGGCAAGAGGCATCTGCAGGCACTGATGAGGGAGGAGCTAGAGGGATAGACTGTTGACCAGGCTCAGAGGCCAGGACACTCCTCATCACCTCAAAGGCTCCTCTCCCGGAGACCTGAACACACCCGCTCGAAGAGACAGGAATGGTCAGCTCAAGGAGAGAGAAGGCTCGAGGCGATGTCGGGCCGAGCTTACCGAAGCCCGAGAGGAGAGCGGGTCGGACAAGGGTCCGATGCCACTAGCCCCTCGGAGCCGACAGTGGAAACCCGCGACCGGATCCTCCAAGGAAGGTCTCAAGGAGGAGATCGGAGCCGAAGACGAGCCGAAGGATGTATCGGCTCCGCAGAAACAGTCGCTGTCCCAAGAAGCTCCGCCCGAACTCTGGTGTGGAGTCGGAGGAGGAATCTCAAGAATGGGGCTATAGCGAAGTCTGTTGAGAGCGGGCTATGGAGCATTTGGGCCAGTGCCTGAGACTTCAACAGCCTGCTTACCACCCTCTCCAAATCGTGGTCAGACAGCCTGGAAGATCTCGAAGATCGGCTCCGATGGCTCCGCCCGACAAAGAGGAGACCCCGGAGCCA
Source organism: Protopterus annectens (assembly GCF_019279795.1). Taxonomy (NCBI): domain Eukaryota; kingdom Metazoa; phylum Chordata; order Ceratodontiformes; family Protopteridae; genus Protopterus; species Protopterus annectens. The sequence goes on from NW_025058798.1 coordinate 4,658, forward strand.
GTGATACTTAGTATCGAAGGGGACCGATCTCTTCGGAGCCATCGGAGCCGAAGTCCCTTGAACCCCAGATGGAGCCGAGGATATCTCGCCCGATGTTGGATAGTGTCGGCTCCAGCCGGAGCCGACAAGGCCACATAGTCAGGGTATCGGAGCCGGCACCGAACCCACTACTCTAACAGAAGAAGTATCGACTCCAGCCGGCGATCTCGGCTCGACGGGCGGAGCCACCGGAGGAGGCTTGGACACTGTAGCCTGAGCCTTCGGTGGCTTAGAGGTTTTCCTGCCCTGACTTAGGAGGAGAACCTTCAGGTTTAAGTAAACCTCGGAGGATTAATTTGTTCCTCCTTTCCTGCAGGACTCTCTGGCTAAAAGCATGACACAAGCACAGGAGTCCTGCAGGTGCAAAGGCCCCAGGCAATACACACAAGTGTGACCGTCTGTCAGAGACATTTTCTGACAGCACTGGTCACACTTCTTGAAGCCTGAGACCTCCTTCTTTAGACATCCTAAAAAGGATAGACACAAACAGTCCCCACAAACACACAACTTAATCCCTACACAGACACACAGGAAGGGAATAACTTGGGGAACTAGGCCTGACTAAAACTTTAAACTGAAAACTGTTATAAAAGTTTAAAAGGAAGGGAATAGGGTGGGCTGTAAACTAAGTACAAGCTAATCTAACACTAAAAGGGAAAAATAAACCCTAACTGAACTTTTTCTTTAACAAGAAAAACTTACCTCAGCTGGCAAAGGAGACCTCTTTCGCTAAGCGGCAAACGAGATCTGAGGTAGTTCCGCCTTGCATCATGGGATATAGGGTTGCCTCGAGCTGGTAAAAGGAGTTCTCGAGCTAAAGAGTCGAGCCGAGGATCGGCTCCGAACCCCATCCAGCAAGAATGAAGGCGAGATTGACAACTTAACATCTCTTGTTCGAGGACTTCCACGTACTGGGAAAAGCCTTTGCTGCCAACACAGTGCCTTTTTAGGCAGAGTCTGTCTAGTGGACATCCCAGCTTAGTAAATTCATCTAACCCTAAGCTGAAGGACATTAAAGATGGCTTTTCTCAATACCAGGAGTCTCCCTAACAAATTGTCTGATCTCAAGGTGCTCCTGCAACTGGAACAGATTCCTGTGTTTCTCATTACATAAATTTGATTTAAATGTAAAAGAGCACTGCCCAAACTTGTTGGCCTTGAATTTCAGCCTGATGAATCGGGGCCATATTTGTCAAGGACCACATCTAATACAGGCTGGTTAAACAAGGTGATATACCAGCTTATAATGCAGAACCCTCAATGTCTCCCAATGATTGTTATAGACTCTGAAGAAATTCCTGTAAGGAATATCTCTAATCTA
>NW_025058799.1:0-5327 GCF_019279795.1 Protopterus annectens
TTGCCAATGGGGTGCAGTTGCTGGAGTTCCCTTTTTCTATGAAAAGTTTTGGGTTCTGATCATTAGTACAATGACATCAGCTCCATCAGCACCTCACCAGTCGAATTTTTCACTTTATTTTGCTGGCTGGCTGTGGCAGAATTACATTTGGTTTACATTTAAATTGCTTGTTTGCTGGGTTAACTGCTGTGCATGAATTACGGGCTGGTTTACATTTAATTTGCTTGTTGCTGGTTAAACTGCTTTGCAATGCTTGCTGGCTGGTTTACATTTTGATGAAATGCATGCAAATGCTGTAAGCTGGTTTACGTTGCATGCCATGAACAGAAGGGTTTGGACGTTTAAACTGTGGTGAATGGACTAGGTAAGGAAAGGTGTGTGTGTGTGTGTGTGTGTGTGTGTGTGTGTGTGTGTGTGTGTGTGTGTGTGTGTGTGTGCGTGTGTGCGTGTGCTGTGTGTGTGTGTGTGTGTGTGTGTGTGTGTGTGTGTATGTGTGTGAGATGAGAGTATGATGCCTTTGCAATATGATGCATGGGCCATTAGGTAGAATACTAATGCAGAGAGTCTTGGCAGATCTGACAGTGCTAGTGTTAGCGTGAAGTGCAGTTCAGAGACTTAGTGTTGAGCTGATTATGAGGTCCTTCTCAATGCAGCAATAGCTGCCTCTGAAATGTGTTGTCTCACCATTACAGTAATTGATCTAACTGCAGTAGGCAATTATCAGGAGCAGTGAGTATTTTAATGAATCTGATAATATACATTTGACTGCATTAACTTTGTTTTAAACTTTTGTAAAGTTATTAATATTTTATAGGATCCTGCCCACTTATTTAAACTTTGTAGTTTTGACTCTTTGATTAGCCACAGAAGTTCCAGGATGTACTACTTAATAATGAACTGATCTCATGTTGCATTGAAAATCATGCTATTAAAAGTATTTTATGTATTTTCAGATTATTTTTTTCTTTTATTTATGCCTGGTAACTAGAGGTATTTAGGCTCAAACCCTGTACCTTTGCTACAGGGTAAAAAGAGCCTAAAGTCCCTAGCCACCACCATTTCTGAGCATTGCCTACATTTTTTTGTAGTAAGAGGTGAGAGCTATGGAGAGAAGTGACATCTGTATTTGTATTCCCCATTATTGGCTTTGTTTTTCCAGGTTTTTTGCGCTAAGAGGTTGACAGCTATGGTGAGAAGTGAGAACTGAATTCACCAAATGATAGCCATTAAGTTTCAGTATACCTAATTTTTAAACTGCTGATTTAGCATAGTGGTATGTTGTAGTGTATAGTGTTCTGGGTTCAAGACTTGCCAGCCATGGTGGTAACACGACATTTTATTCTAGCAACTTTCCAAAATTATACAAGCAATGTTTAAAATGTGTCCCTGGTTTTTAACCTTTTGCCACCCCCCAAAAAAAACCTGAAATTGAAAATACGTGTGAGAAGCTGTGCAAGATGCCTATGGCTTAACACTACTGTCATTCTGTTTATAGTTTGGGTGTGGAAGTAATTTTATGATGGAAATGTTCTGAATCAGGCAGTTTTGTAATTATTGGTTCATGCATTTTCTTTCATTGCCTACAGTACAGCCTACTGGAAAAAATGTTCATTCAAACAATAAATTTAAAATGTGCTCTGTCTCTGTCTAACAAGTGTGCTGTATTATACAAGGAATATAACTTAATAACGTCAGGAAGGTGTATCAAGGAAAAGAATGCATGTATGTTTCTTGCTTTATGTGCAAGGGGCCAATGATTTGAAAACAGCTCAAACGTAATCTTTATCCACCACTGGCCAGATGCATTTTCTTTGGATGTGATGCAGGTTTCAATGCTGTTTCAGTGAATGTGAGTTTCAAGGGCAGAGAAGTTTTTATGCCAAGTCTATTTTCATCGTGAGATAGTATTGCTTTATCAGATGTCTGTTAGTGTTTGTGCAGTGATGTGCTGCAAAATGTAAAAATAAAATCCAAATAATCATTGTAGAAGTAAAGCAGTATGCACACATTAGTGTTTATGGTAAATGGGGTGAAATAGCCAGGTAATGGGACATTGGAATGGCTGCAGAGGGACACTGGTGCCATATTTTGGTTGTCTGTCCTTCAGTTTGTGTTCGAAAGTTGGTATCGCACAATTCCATTGGAGTGGGTGGGGTTACATAATTATGTATGCAAATTAGATGTTAATCAGCATACAGATTTGTACCTATTTTTCATGGGCCTTGTCCAAATTTTTGATGCTTCCAGGTTGAGAGGTATGGTTGATTGTCCACTATTACTCCAAGCAGTTTAGTGTGTGATTCATCTATGATCTTAGTGTTGTTGAGGGAAGAGATGGTGAATGAAGATTTAAGATGGTAAAGGGATTTTGGGAGAAAGAGAAGACGTTTTGTCTTTTTAGGGTTTAGTATGAGTTGGTTGTTAGTAAGCCATGTTTCAGTGAGGTTGAAAGATGTTTGTGTCAGGGTTAGTAGGTCAGTGGGATTGTCAGCAATATAAATGATGGTGGAGTCATCTGTGTACTGTATGAGGGAAGACTGAGGACAGGATGTGTGAAGTTGGTTAGTAAAAATGTTAAAAAGGAGGAGGCCTAAAATAGAGCTTTGAGGTATGCCCATTTTATGGGGAGAAAAGGAGAAAGAGCAGAGAGACATTTTACAGATTGCAGTCTGTCTGTGAGGTAGCTATTGAACCAGGAAATAGTTGCCGAGGAGAGATTGAGTTGAGAGAGTTCGGAGAGGAGGATGGGTTGACAGACAATGTCAAATGCTTTGGAGAGATCTAAAAAGATGCAGGACACTAGTTTATCATTGTCTCTAGCTAGGGAGATGGAGTTAGTACAGGAAATAAGTGCAGTAGTGGTGCTGTGGTTCAGGGCAGAAGCCATGTTGAGTAGAGGTAATTAAGTTTTCACAAGTAAGATAAGCTGAGATTTATTATAAACACAGTCCTCAAGAATTTTGGAGAGGGGAGAGAGTATGGCAATAGACCAATAATTAGAGAGCTCAACATAATTTCCACTTTTGTTGATGGCTAGAGTATGGAACTTTTTCCAGAGGGCAGGAACAGTGGATTCACTAACTGAGTGGTTTATAAGGGTGGACACAGAATATGCTATGGAGTTAGCAGTGGCTTTTAGGAAGAGAAGCAGTAGGTTGTCAGTTGAAGGGGAACCTGGTTTAAGTTTGATAAGAAGTCTTTTGATATAGCTGGTTGGAATGGGTTTTAGCGAGAAGGAACTGTTTTGCAGTTGGGGGTGGTAGGGGGTGTTGGGCTGGTTTGATGGACAGTTTGCATAAGTTTGTTGATGGCATCTATAAACTAAAAATTGAAGCAGTTTCAAAGGTGTGTTACTGGGGCAGGGGCTGGGAGTTGAAGGATTTCCTGGGTTGAGAATTTTGTTGACAGCATTCCAAAATGTTTTAGGATTCCTGGGTTCAGTATCTTGGTGTGAGACGTAGTAGTTCTTTTTGTCAGAGTTTATGTGTTTTTTGGTTCCATTTCAGTGTTCCCTATATTGCTGGTAATGTGTGGGAGATTTGGTCTTAGTCCAGAGTTTCCAGATGCAATCTCTGTTATGGATAAGAGACTGAGTAGAGTTGGAGAACCAAGGGGAACACTGTGATTTGACTCTGACAGTTCTGGGAGAGCATATCATTTTATCCATTTGTTTTGTTGCCTCCAACAGTTGCTGCTAGTATAATTTCCTTTCTTCTAATTTCTCTTGTAGTGGTTTCCCCTTTCAGGTTTACTCTTTTTTCTAAAACAAAGAAAACAAACTTCTTAAAATTCAAATAGGAAACTGAATGTTTACTTGAAGTGTTGGTAGGATCCCTTTTCTTAATAGTGTAAACATGCTCGTATATCGTGATACAGAGCAAGCTCTACATTTTACCCACATAAAACGAAGAGCACCATATACAGGTAGCAGGATAGACCATCCCATTATTCTTACAGTTCATCATTCCAGGGAAATATATCATCCTGTTATAATTAATCACAGTTATATGAATACTGTCTGATCTGAATGAGCATGCCCTGCTCTTTCATAGTTGTACTACTACTACTATCTGATCTGAATCTACATGGTGAGCACACCATGCACTTTCACTGTTGTATTAATACTATCTGACCTGAATCTAAATGGTGAGCATGCCCTGCACTTTCACAGCTATATTAATACTACATTGTGAGCATGCCTCATACTTTCACAGCTGTATTAATGCTATCTGATCTGAATCTACATGGTGAGCATGCCCCACACTTTCACAGTTGTATTAATATTATCTGATATGAATCTACATCGTGAGCATGCCCATAACTTTTACAGTGATATTAATACTATCTGATATGAATCTACATTGTGAGCATGCCCGCACTTTCACAGTTGTATATATAAGTAGAAAAACTAGAAAGGCAACACCACAGTAGAACGGGAGACTTAAATGACAAGTAGAAATAACAACACAAAAATAAAAATAAAGAGAGTATACTCTGTTAGCGCTTTCGTGTTCAGAAAGAACTCTTCATCAGACATATCAAAAACTACTGTGGTATACATTTAATACATTCCAATCAAGTGATTAAGTCAATAGTCACCTATCATTGTGCTTTATTAATAAATCAGTTATTGGAGCTATTTAAAAAATAACTATAACACCTTAGCATTAAAAGCTGGGCATTTTTATATAAGAGAAAATTCATAAAATATATAAGAAACATATATATATATATATATATATATATTTATATATATATATATATATATATATATATATATATATATATATATATATAAAATCCCGGATTCATGAAGCTCGCAAGGCGTGTAAGGCCTGCGCCAGTGCAGTGAATAGTCGAGTAGCCATATGCATAGTAATGAGAGTGCGCCGCAACCACAGATACGTGCATAGTGTACGTGAGCGAGCCCAAGTAGGATGCCTCCAGAGGCGTGGCCAAGGCGGCAGGCGATGAGCAACCTAAAGTGCTGACTGCCACGGTCCGCCCATAATAGTAATGGCAGCAGCCAGGGCCCGTGCAGAATGAAACGCACGTAGAGTATGCAACATAGTACACGTCCCAACAAAACGGGGAAGCAAACACAACCCACGAAGCCCTAAGTGTACCAGTCCAAGGAACAAAGGATACTCACAACACCGTGTTCGTTCCGCAATGCACCGTCAGTGGGCATACCCAGAGAAGGTGTACCGCAGCATGTCAGCGCGCCGCACCGACATAGGAGTAGCGACTAAGGTTACCACCTGTCCCACTTTTCGAGGGCCAGTCCTCTATGGGCAGTTGTGTCCCGATAAAAAATATTAAAAGGC
>NW_025058800.1:0-6644 GCF_019279795.1 Protopterus annectens
ATCGTAAGGTTAGCTGTTCTTAAAATCATCCGTGTAAGCCTTCCTGAATCTGGCCCATTGTTTAAGGAGTGTTTTTAAAATATGTGAGTGTCTCAATAGGTATCCCTGTTAAGGTGCATACTCAACATTTTTTTCAATGTTCTAGTCTCTGAATTAGTCTATCATTGCTATTTACAACTAAACCCGTACTTAATCATCCAGCCTAACCAGTCAGAGTAGATCTTGGTGAAGGGCAATTCTAAATTGTATTTAATTTCCTTAAAAATGTCCCAAAACAGCAACTGTTAAAACTGCCTCACTGTCTACATTTTATAATTGTTATCAAACAAACAAATCTATTCATGATTAGAGCCAACTGAAGTTTGTATCATGGTTATCTAAATTTAAATATTAGATAACCTGGAACAGTTTTGCAATATTCATTGATACATCCGACATGGTTACATTCGATGCAGTTTTCATGGTTGAAAGGAAAGTAATCTGCAAGACTACAGACTTTGTCTGTTTTTATGGTAACTTATGGGATGTGGGAATAGAACTAACATCCTTCTGCACCAAAGGAGAGTGTGCTACCTGCTGTACCACTGACAGCATTTAGACTATGATTGATACCCACAGATTCTACTTTCCTCTATTCCTGAGATAAATGACATTTCAGTTGCTGAGACATACAGTATGTTAACACTTTCTTACATTGACATGAGTAAAAATGCAGTTGGGATGTGCAGTGTCTGCATATACCTAAATCATCTTTTTTTGAGATTAAAAGAAGAGCGCATTATATAGATGACCACTGTTAAGGTGAATTTGTAGCATTACTCTCTGGGATCAAGCAACATTGCTTTAAATATTTTGTAAACTATCTGTAAATGTGTAAACATCTTCAGATTTTGAACAGAATCATAATAAAGAGGTATTTGAAGCTGAGTTCTCTCTTACTGATAGCATTAAATTTAGTCTTCAGGCTGTAATCCTGGAAGTGATGGAACCCAGTGATTTTAGGAGGGCAACTATAGCATGGCTAGATAGATTTAACCAAGGAAGGAGTTAGCATATGAAGAAAGGTATAATTCCCTGCAGTCTTGCTTCTTGAACTACTTCCATAAACCAGGCAAGAAATAAATATAATTGCCATTATGTTGATATAAAAGAATAAGGATATGATCTGACCATTGTCACAACTGAAACTGTTGTGTTACTGAACTATATTTGTTATAAAATATGATATGATGAGAATGAGGAAGCGCAACCATCAACACAAGAAACAAGATGCTATGAAGTCAACCAGCTTTAAGAAATGTCTAGCACAAGAGGCATTGGCGTTACAAAGAGAGAAGCAGAAAGCTTTCTGCAGTGGTCTCCCATGGTATGTTCCCCAGTCTTTGACTTAGGTGCAGTAGTGGCCTTAGGTCAACTGGTGCCCTAGGCAAAAGGGCTCCATGGTACCCCCACCACATCACCTGGTGCCCCCATCCTGATCTACCTACACCAATTAAATTCTGAAAATCATTTTTTCTGCTACAGCAGCGCCCTAGGCAGTTGTTTAGTTGGCCTATGCCTACGGCTATGCTTAGGTGTTGGCTGTAATGGTAGGTAAGTGGTGTAACTTAAATCTGATGTCGGTCATTTGGGTGATTTTCTTAGTGTTTTTTTTTTTTAATTGTGCACCATGATTTATATTACTGTCAGCATTAATAGTGGGGTTAACATGGCCTTAACATTTTCCCAGCATGTCTTTCTAATCGTTGGCTGGTCATAAGCAGAGTTCCCTTGTGTTTGGACTGGGTCTGTTGTTTTGGCAAGTGAAAGAGAACTGAGGTCTTGGGATAATGGCAGTCAATTGGGTTTTGGACTTCATATCATCATGAAATTGCTAATGGGAAGCTTTTCTTCTACTGGCTTGATGGATCTTAAGAAACTTATTAAATTTGTGGTCAGGGGCAAGGTTTTGGAGTGCTGTCTTATGGCTATGGTCACCAGTTAGTGGGGCTTGTGTGTGGTCACGCGTGGTGAACATGGCCTGCAGGTAGCAATGCCTGACTGTGGAGTTTATTTGTGAATACCAAGAATGCAGTAAGTTTGCTGGTGGAGTTTCATAGTTATTTTACTGCTGGGGTGGCTTTCCAGCTCACTTGGGTTGTAGAACCATGCCTTCCTATTAATGGAAGCAGTGTGGATTCATGGTTCAGCTCTGTGAGTTGACCTTGACTTTGCTGTGTCTTATACAAAAAAAAAAAAGTGGAGTTTACAGTTTCAGGTCCTTTCGCAGGTCACAAGGCACCCATTAGTAAGGATTGATCACATGCGCGGGGAAAATTTCTGAAATTTTGGCATTTTTTTCTTTTTTCTTTTTTTTTTTCCTCACAGATTCAGCTGTCTGATGAGATGGAGTGTTTTTGTGGGTTTTGTGACACACTGAGTGATGCCCATTCGTCACATATGTATGGAACAGCGATGTCACCTGTCTGACTTTATAGGAATTGTTTGGCTGCAAAACCTGTTATCGTGCCTCCATTACTTGTAGATTGTGGTGTTATAATTAGATCAGTAAGCAGTTTTACTGAAAGGTATTTTGTACAATTTAGGCAGCATATTCTGAGCATATTCTGCATTAGTATTTTAGAGGGGAAGGAGCAAGGAATGCATGGGGCTTCTATAGAACTTATGGCTGAGTCTTTTCAGTTAGCCTGGCTGTGAGGGCAATATTTGAAATAACACTGTGTACACATGCCATGAGGGACATATGTAGAATAACGCTGTTACAGAATTTTGCAGAATGCCCAGATTTTGCCCAGAGTTGTTAGTCCTTTTCTTGTAAAATAGTGGCTGTCTGGCAAATTCTTGATAAAACAAAAAAATGTCTGAAACTGGAGTTTCAGGGGGAGAAGAGATGCTTCATACCCCTCAGAAGGTTTATGCTGATGCAGACCCTATTACTCTGTCAATCTCCTAAGTTTGCACAACAATAATTTAGGAGTGTCCTTCTTTGGGCCTTTGGCCCACTTTAGTTACAACCTTGGCTGGAGGTCTTCCTCCAAGAGGGTGGGAGCTATGAGTCACAGTCACCAAATAATGACATGTTCAGGGAAGAGACATGAGGCATAATTTTATTAGTCTAGCTGGTTAAGGGTGAGTCCAGTACCTATAATCAGTCCCTGTTGTGTGACTTGGTTTCCCATTTCATAGGGCTTGGTCTCTGTTGTGAGCTGTGGAGTTGGGGACTGGGTTTTCCTACCTGGCTGGGCCATTAGTGGTAGTAAGATGGGTATGTTCCTGTGGTTATTGTGTGACAGGCATGAGTTGAATTATCTGGGGATTAAGGCTTGGCATATTCAGCAGGAGTTCTCAAGTAGGGTGACACACAGTGTTGCCCTTGACTACTAATAGTATTTGATGGGGAAGAATGCATTATTTGTGTGAGTGTTCATTGTATATCCAGTTTGTATGCACTTGTGATGGTTTGGGGAAGAGTATGAAATCTTTGTACCTGGACAGGAAGCACATTACCGATAAAATAGTTTGGTGCCTGCATCTATGAAACAGGGGAATGAGCAGGCAGTGGGGGGATATGTATACGAGAGCAATATTTGTTTTCCATTAATTTAGGAGGCAGACTGTGTAATGCTCTAGACTTGCACCATGTTTTGGGGTGTTTTCATACAAATTGTGCTTATTGCCTAATCAGAGGAAGGATCTGAGGACTGTAGTCACTAAATGATGGAATGCATTTGCATTTTGTACTGCAAATTCTTCATAGAGACTGTCACAAACTTCATTTCTAAGAAAACTATTTTGTGTGCTGCAGTTTAATAGGTGTCTCCCAAGTAGTGGCACAGTCACTACTGTTGATGACATAAGACCATTTATTGTAGCAGTATGTTCCTTTGTTGGACGCAGAAGGATTTGTTGCAGGATATGTCAGACTCTTGGCAGTGCTCAATGACTAGAAAAATTTGGTTTATGTGTGCAGTATGTTTATGTTTATACTTTCTTTTCTTTTGCAGATCAGTTGGGAGTGGTGCTGGCCATTGGAATGGTGCACAACGAGGTTGCAGATCGGCAGCACAGATTGGGTGGATGGTCAGATTGTAGGAGTCACACACAGTGAGGTTACAGGTGAGGGAAGCGTAGACTGGTCATCAGTTGGTGACCTGAAGGAAGTGCTTTCGAAAGGTAATGGTGCATGTTGCAGTGGATGTCCTGGTCGCTGGACTGGTGGACAAGGAGGCTTGAGTGGGTGAGCGGAAAGTGAGCAACAGTCAGTGGCCTGGAAGAAGTGGCTGTCAAAGGTAAATGATTCTGATAGGGAGGGGTTCTGGTTGTTGGAGTTGTGCACTATGTGGCTGCAGGTAATCTTTATGGGCACATCTGACTTGGTGTGGTAGGTTGGAGTGTGGGTAAGTGAGGAGAAAGTATGTTGGGGTAAAGTAAAGCAAAGTTGCGGATATCATGGGGAGTCTGAGGATCCCACAGCTGGGGGGAGTCACAGTAAGCTTAAGATCATAGGAAGTTACTAGGCTAATGACCCTAGGGATCTTGCAAGCTAGCCAAGGCAATCTTGCCAAGTGCAACCATTATTTTCAAGGGCAGCACCTGCTGCCTTTGTCCAAGAGGGACATGGGTGGAACCCCTGGGGTGATTTTACAGCCACCCATCTAGTTGTTTTAACTGTTTGGAGAAGACCAATGAGGTGTTCTATTTCACAGGAAGTTGAGTCTTGTTTCAAAGGAAAGGTATCTTTTGAGGACAAACTTGTCCTTCAAGCAGGTTTTATTATTTCCTCATGCCAGCTTAAGGTCTTTAGAATGAGCACCATGAGTACCATTAATCTGTGCATTGGGGTGATAGGAGGTGGGTCGATATATATGTGAATTCTAGGAGTAGGTAGGTTTTCATGGAGCATTTCAGGTCTGCGGGTTTTTATGAGGATATGTAAGGGACAGGGCACCTCGGTGGTTATGTAGACATTATAAGGTTTAAGGAAAGCAAGGTTGGGTTTCCTTGCACATGTAGGCTAGGTTTTAATTCCTTACCAGATTTGAAGGAAACACACGGGAAGTAAACTTTGGGGGAAGGTTAAGGACAAGCAGCGGATAATGGCAGTTTAGCTTCTTGGGCTACTGGAGTTGCATGTTAGGTAATTCACTCAGGTCTTTTGGAGGAGGGTTTATAAGTTTGTGTACTTTTTTACCATTGTGCTGCCTTTTGGCGCATTTCAGAAGGATGTCCTTTGAGCAGATGGTTAGGGTTGCTCATGGGATTGACAGTTGGTTACAAATGTAACGGAAGGTGATAGGGTTGGAAACATAATATTGGGGGGTTGGTTGTGGCTTGTTGAGTAGGTCATTGCCAGATTGATTACATTTCTGCTGTGGCTGCTTCCAGGAAAGAATTTGATAGGAAAGATTTAATTATTGTCAGGCCTGGGACAAGGTAAGGTGGTCCAGTTTGGTTAAGGAGGCTTTATTTAAGAGTAGTATAGTTGCATAAGTGACAAGGATATGTGAACTTACTAAATCCTGATCGGGGTCATTGGTTTGTAGGGTTGGGGTAGGTAGGTAGAATTTGGGGTAGGGTGTTGCTAAAGTGGCTGATTTTGGGTTGCAGAACTTTAGGGCACTTGGTAATGAGGAAGGCATAGGGTAGGGCATCAACATAGTAGATAAATGCGGGTGCAGTCTCTTGTGGGAAAGAGTTTGATGAGAAAGTTTTGGTTAATTCTCTGGCTTGGGAAAAATGTATGGCATTTATTTGGTTGAGGAAGTGTTAGCTTTGAGTAGTATAGTTACATGGGTGACAAGGGTAGGTGAACTTAATCTTGGGGGTGGTTGATTGGTTTGAAGGGTTGAAGTAGGTTTCACAGTGTGGATATTGACAGACATTGTCTATTGACAAGACTACAGTTGCATGGATGACAAGTTTAAGTGAATTAATTTGGTTAGTGGTCATTGGTTTGAAGGTTTGGGGTAGGTTGAGATGGAAGATTGATAGAATTTGACTATTGTCAAGAGGGGTTTTGTTGCAGGGATTGGTGTTGGGATATGGAGTTCAGGGGGTTATAATTTCTGTGGCATTTATGCTAAGGCTGTAGTTAGTCATTCCGAAGGGGATTGTGGGTCAGTAAAGGCTAGGATGGTCACTATGTTCTATGCTTATGCTCGATAGTTGAAGTGATGGTGGCATTGCTTTTGAACTATATTATATAGTGCTTATTATATAGGATGATGTGAGGCTATTGCCCTTGTGTGATTTCAGATGGTATGGGGTTTAATGTTTTTGGTGTTGCCTTGGGCAGGTAATGTCCCAGGGCTCATTACGATCTTAACAGTGGTAGTCGGAATGAGTGTGAAGTTGGATAATATGCAGAAGTTATGCAAAGATATGATTATTATTTTAATATTGGAAAGGGGACATTGGTTTATTTGACTGTTAGTCAAGTGGCAGCATTCGGTGCTTATATGACAGGGCTTTTGGGGATTGTTGATAGGGATCCAGTTCAGTTTAGAGAAGATGGGTACACCGAATGATGTTTGGCTTAACCATCCCTCCCTCTCTTTTTTATAGGAGGTTAGGTTGTTAAAATTCTGGTAGGAGTGGGGGGATAGCCTGGTCAAGCTGGTGGGCAGAGAAGAGGGACAGGATTG
>NW_025058801.1:0-5917 GCF_019279795.1 Protopterus annectens
TCAAAGATGGCCTTAGACAATCATATGGGTGCCTGTAGTTGTCTTCCAATACTCATCAGTGGTGCCTTCACATTTTGGGAGGTTGTTGTATCATGTAGTGGCGCCATCCTTCTATTGTATAGTGTGTTTATGGCTGGTGTCCGCCCAGGACATCTGCCTTTGGAGAATTGGGTCATGCTTTCATATGTGGCTTCATGATCCATGCATTCCTGAATGTGTCCACAGAATGCCTCTATGCAGGTATCTGCAGTCTGGTCCATATTTTCAACAGGCCTTGGGCCTTTGAAGGTTTCCACATCATTTATGAGGGGTGTGCACTTGCTTGACATGAGCTGTTGACAGTTGTGCGGGCCTCCAGACAGAGCAAGGGGAGGGTCACAGTCAGGTAACTCTTGAGACGTAGGTCCCTGGACCACATGGAAAGAGACACAGAGGAGCTCTTACAGCACCCTCTCAAACTCAGGTCTCCCACACAGCCTTCATGCTGACACAGGAGAGTTTAGATTACTCTGCAAACACCATCATACTGGGTGATGCCAGCTACCCAAACATAGACTGTGAACATTACACAAGCCACAATACCCAAGCTCTAAGGTTCCCATTGATCAGACATTCTTGGCTATGGAACAGGTAACCAACCTTCCCACAAGAGGGGCAGATATACTAGAGCTGATCTTTACAAACATGTACATGGGAGTATATCCCTCATTGTTGCAATCAAACCATATACTAATCACACTGGTGTTCTGGATCCCCCACATATGCAAACCTCCAACATCATGTGTGGGAATGTCCTTGTAATAGCAACTGTGATAGTGATCAGAGCAGGATGCAGATCCCTTTTGGAAACAGTATGATGTTAGACTGTATAACTATATCACCTGTAGTAAAGTCCTCCAGTACTGGGTACAGTGCGCCTGCTAATGTGTCTTCTTTCAGTGTCATAACGTAGTTAGTGGGGGCTTGAATCCTGCAAAGGGAATGTATGAGTGTGGTTTATGTGTGCACTATGCTGGGAGGGTTAATTGCCTGCCAACTGGGAGAACACACTACAGGGTGCACATCCCTCCTCCCACACACACAGACAGATGTCAGCACCCCTGGGTACAGCATTAGTAAAGATTTTTCCAACTACTGCAAATAGCACACTCTGCTAATGTGTCTGTTTCACTGCTGTACAGTTAGGTATGGGTTTGAATCTTGCAAATGGAAAGGCGTTTTACTGTTGGTGTTAGTGGGTGCCTGTCGATGGGTGGGATGTGGCTTTGCCACATGGGGCTATGCACCTCGCAGGGTGGTCATTACTCCCACGTTGGTGATGTTGATAGCAATCTCATACAAACAAAACTACAAAACAGAAGGTGGTAATTGATAACACATGTAAGGTAACACTTCTTCAAGTAATGTCCACAAAACGGAGTAGGATAATAAAACAATTTTTTTATTCTATACAGACAACATGACAACAGACAACTAACTGCCAGCACTCAGTATAGTGTTACATGCTACTGTAACACGCACATGTACCCGAATATACCTAGATAGTTTTCTGAAGCCTGAATGTGGCAAGTGTGTGGATGTGGGATGTGTCTGTGTGTGCATTTCCGTATGGGAAACATGTTTGCTGTGGCAATCAGGGTACTACAGTACCTGATGCACATTACATCTTCCAACTGATGAGGTTGCCTGCACCCTGTGAGTACAGGTGGAGAAGGGGATGCCAGTAGTAAACAACATAGTGCACTTCTGAAATGTGTACCTGTCATGTATCAACAGCTACTCATGTAGGGTGATAAATAATGGGAATGGCAGGTGGCGTGCATTGTGTGTGGTAGCAGGGTGTGTATAAATGCATGTGTGACAGAACAGATACATGTAGCTGAATCTACATAACAGCACAAGATGATTGCCATAGTCTATCTTAGCATGTGATGGTGTGCTGCTGGTACACTTTGCTATGTTGTATGGGTGCTGGTAACTATTGTCGACATTCTTACAGTTTCTGCAGCAGGACTGATGGGATATACACACATTTATACTGCAACACAAAACAGTTACCAACATGTTACTACTTATACACATCTATGTAGTCACCCTGTGCATCATAAAACGTGTTTACCTTTACCTGCACCGATGTTGTAGTATGCAGGAGGTGGCACAGTGTCATCATATGCACAGGGTGTGGGTTAGGGATGCCCAAGCCGAGGCCTGGTAACACCAATTGACATGTGTGTGTATGTGTGTTTGTGAGGGGCAGCAGTACAGGGTGGACCGTTGTTGGTGCAGTGTGTGTGTGTATGTGTTTGCCCTAGGTGTTAGGTTTCTGCATGTGTGTAAGCATGCACACAGTCCCACATAATGGCTGCCATGTACAGGGTTTTGTGGACAGCCACAGACTGCACCTGTCAGGTCATCCAGATCAGTGTCTGTGGGCATGGACACGGTACCTGTGCCTGGCAGGTGCTAGTATCCGGTACTAACCCAGACTGGGTACTGTCATCGGAAGCAGGGGTGTGTTGACTGGACACCCGCGCTAATTTCTTTGAAAGAAAAGAAAAAGGGGTGACAGGAAAGTGGTGAAAAAGGGGTCACAAAGAGGGTAAGACAGTAGGGAAACAAGCGTGGGATTTGCGGGAAAGGGATTAGGTAAGGCCCATAGATGCCCATGTCTTTGGCAGCAACAGCTGTATATTTCTATGTATTTTGGTGAGACATTTGAAACCTTCCACCTCTGAGAGAGGTGTCAGGACAACATTAATATTTGTTGTACAGCCAATTGTAATTAACAGTTTAGATGTCCAGCGGACATGTGTGCGACATGGACAGCTATGTATGGGCGTAATTTTTGTGGGACAGAGTCCCCTTTTTTTTTTACAGGTGAGAGTGGTATAACAGGTGAAGGAAGTCGGTAAAGCTGGGGAGGTAGGTTGAGTTGGTTAACAGACAAGACAGACAAGACGATACAGGGACGGTATGACACACGGGGGGGTTACACAATTGACGGGACGGAGGTTGGGATATCCGAGATGCAGAGCCACAGATGGCAACAGTGGAACTGATATCCCCACCCATAGGCAGTTGCCACTGTTCCTTCACAGCCCAGGACGGGCTGTGCTGGGGCTGTGAGGCAGGGCAACACCCGGGGGCCGTTACCTGTGCCACACGAGCCTCGAGCTGGCGTAGCGGCCCGAGAACAGAGTCTTGGGTCTCCCTTTGCACCACCGACCGCACACCTTGGACGGTGAGTGGACGAACCCTCCGCCACACTTGCAGAGGGGACGGGCCCCATCCCCTGCAGCGCTTCCACCCGGTGGCACAGGGCCACCGGAGGGGGTCCGCCGGGGCCCACTAGTGCCAGGTGCAGTCGCCAGCTGAGGTGGGAGAGGTGGGTCCCCTGGGACCTGCCTTCCAGCCCCTTCTAGGTTTGTGAGTAGTTATGTTAGTTTGGGTTGGTGGCATTTTATTCCCTTCAGATTAGTTGTAACAGCATGCATTGGTATTCCCATCAAACAAACACCCAGATATGAACACCATTGAACAAGGGGCATATCAATATCACATGCATTATTTGAACAGCAAAACACAGTCAAACCACATCCAGGGTTGATTAATGGCAACAGGCCATCAGATTTGCAGGTATGAACAGGGCACATGCACGAACAGACATGCATATATGTTTGAAACGGACAAATGTCCATGATTAATGAAATGTTCACATACCATTATTTAGTGGATGTTGTTATATGGAATTATAGGGTTGGGTGGGGATAGAAAGTGATGACACATTCATATGTTACACATTGATTCACATTTCTAATAGGTACACAATTAAGTTGAGGCTGATGTTTCAAAATAATCTTTATTTTACTGTCATGCTACACCTGTTACACATACATCACTATCCTACTTATTTTGAATTTGATCAGATACATCATCCTGCTACACTTTGATGACAGGACAGGGGACAACTATGGCTGTTTAGTCTGTCAGATAATCATTCATTCTATCTGCAAATTGTTTACTGTTATCATCATATACAGATTTTGAGCTAGACATTCCAGATTCAGACACACTGAAATCAGTTTGGGATGTTAATTTGTACTTTCCACATGCATTTAGTTCTGTAGAAACACACTGAGGCTTATATATTCAGGTGTTATTACTACTTTATTTATTCATACATGAGCCTTTCTGTCACTCTCACACATTCTGCAACTTCACAGTTCAGGTTGGTACTTCTAGGCTTTGTTCACATATTAGACCTGTGGTGATTCAAACACTTTCCAACAGCCTCACTTCTGTCATGATTCAGCATTTCAACAGTGGATATATCTCACATGTGACTACCTCAGATTCTGAAGCTGTACTCTTGAGACTACTGCAGGTTACAGTATATTTAATTAATGATGGGACATCTGTATTACAGCACTGTTTAATTCTATCAATTATATTTCCAGTTACACTTGCATACTGATGAACTTGTTGCAGCCATACCTGCAGACTTTCAATTCCTGCTTGCACATTATATTACTTTTAATCAATACACTGCACTGTTCTGATACATGGTACATAATAATATTTATTTACAAGTACTGGGTGGGGTTACTAACCTGCATGGTGGTGCAGCCGCACCAGCCTCAGGCTGCATCTCACGATTCATAGAGCGGACACCTGCAGCTGTAATACAAAGGGGAAAAATATTGGACTACACATCTCCATGGTATCAGCTAGTTGAAATCCTTACATACATGAGTAAAATGTGACTTACTCAGTGGTGGGGCTTGGGCATTTGCCGGGCCTCCTGGATCCAACGGTTCAATTGGTCCTGTTACTCTTCAGGTCCGCATGGTGGTGACGGACCTGCTCACCAGTGCGGGGAAAGCCAGTAGCACTGGTCAGATCACGAGCCAACTGGTCCCACGCCTCTGCCCTATATGCTCCCCATGAGACCTGGCCCTGCATGAGTTGGGCCTCGTGATTATGGACAAGGAGCCAGACCATGTATCTGGACTCCTCAACGCCCCAACGCTGTGCTCGAAAGCAACGTCCCTCACCTTCTCCACTCATGCTGACTGCAAGTCTGTTCTACAATCAGTTATGCTGTGTATTCCCACCTATGGGGCTTATATATGCCGCTTTTCCCACACATTTCTCTGATTGGCCGTTTTGGAATTGTATCTACTTCACTGAAAATGCTTTTCATGCTCCATTCTGGGTTTTATCCCATATATATGCTATTTCTGCATTTCTAGGTATTGCTGTCATGGCTTGGTGGTTTAGTTCCTTGACTCTAGTGCATGGTATCCTGGGGTTTTAATCTGGCAACTGATTTTCATTTTCCTGACAGGAATGAGTTGAGGCCTGTCAATCAAACATGCCAAAAGCACTTTTAAGCACTTTAAACCTGGTCTGCGCTTGCAGGTAACTGGGACTGGCAGTTAGCTTTGGGAGCGGCCCAACGGGGTGCTGGGATAAATCCTAATTGGCTACTGACACACATGTTAAGCTAATTGCACACAGTTTCAGTCTGTCTAACTGCAGCTTGGCAACGGGCACGCAGTTTGCAGCTTTTGAAACACTACTCAGCTACGGGCACTCTGTCTCACAGCAGCTTAGCTATCAGTACATTTCTGACTTTTTATTATTATGTTATTTCAAAATATATGCTCTATTTCATTCCATTTTACAAAAGGGAATACATTTACATTTGTACAATACTGTCAGGGGGCTTTTTAGTGCTTATTTACAAAAAAAAAAGGGTTTTTGTAGGGGCTCGAACTCTGCCTGCCTACTTTTTGGCCCGGGAACTCTACCGCTAAGCTATTATTTCTTTGGTTTTTGCATATTTAGTTCTTATATCCTTTTTCCCCTGACTGCTATTTTGCTTTTAAACACACCCGCCAATAGTAGCAAAAAC
>NW_025058802.1:0-6271 GCF_019279795.1 Protopterus annectens
AGAAAAAGCTATATATATATATATAGATAGATAGATAGATAGATAGATGTATAATAGATAGATAGAGAGATAGATAGATAGAGAGATAGATAAAAACAGATGGATCTATAGATATAAATATAGATAGATAGACAGAGAGAAAGATAGATATATAGATAGATAGAAAGATAGATAGATAGATAGATAGATAGATAGATAGATAGATAGAGATGTAGACATAAAGATAGATAGATAGATAGATAGATAGATAGATAGATAGATAGATAGATAGATAGACAGAAAAGAGTTCATGTGCAAAGCACCACAAAAACCAACTGGTAATAGATAATAAAATCCATGAACTTCAGGCTCCTTTACTTTGAAAATTTTAATTTTAGATTTGACTTTAAAACAGCGAAGAACAAGTAAAACCACAATAAATCAAGCGCTTTCACCCAGGCTCTCCCAGGCTTTTTCAAGACAAGTTATAAGCCATTTTGTTTGACCTTTTATACAGGAATATGTGCAATCATGTGATCAATTAAACATTTGATTATTTAATTGTCACAGTTAGTTAACTCTTTGTTTCCAGAAAAATACTTTTTACAAATCTCCTTTGTGCTATTGATTGTGTTGAATACCTGAAGTAAAAGAACTACCTAACAACATACAGTTTCTTAAGTTCTAATGTAACAATAGATTTAGTTTATGGTGTTAAATGGTTTAGAAAACACTTTAAGTTGTTTGCATACCTTGCATTTTTAAATTATAATAATGTGTAAACCTGCCAAAAGCCAAATTATTACATTTGCAGTAAAATTTCATCTCATGTAACAAATGTGTAACAAAATATTTAAAACATTTTAAAATGTAATGATACAAATAAAATAAATATAATAAATGTATAAATAAATATATTTGAAACTGTTTAAAATACTTAAAACTCTGTCTCAACAGCCTGTTAAAATACATGATTGAAATACACTGCCATAAATAAGCATTAAAAATGCCCACTGTTCAATACAACTGCGAATGCCGCAATGAAAATGCGTATAAAGTACATATCGAAGAAATAAATATTCAAAAATACATTAAAAAAGCCATGCACTCCAAAATGCATATTAAAAATACATGTTAGAACAATTCAAACTGTGTACAAGTCCAAAAATAACAAACAAAATAAACATTATAATTAGAGTTGTAATTATAATGTCAACATCTTAATACCAAGTGTGTATGCCGGATGCTTGCAGCTGTTTGATAAGCATAACTTCACTCTTCTTGTTAAAAACTTGCATGTAAAAACTTATTTATAGATTGCCATACAACTAAATGTAAAAAGATTGTGCAGTAAAAGTGCTACCTAGAACATTCTTTGGCCAATGCCTAGTCTTATAGTATGCTTATGTTTGCCCTTCTAGGTCAAGTACTTTTCACTCCAGACTTTCAGCATCATTCAAGCCAGGGGTCTTGAAAGCATCCAATGTTAACTGCCAAGAAGTTCTTTACTTATTGCAGGAAGAGATTCCCAGTACCACCTCTTAGAGGTTACTCTTCACTTGGTCTAACACTAAAATTTTTAGATCCAATCCATCAGTTGCGAATTTAAAGGAGAAATGCCTGTAAAACGCATTTATTTCCCTTTTGCTTACTTACTTCGAGATATTTCATAAATCCGTTTTGCTAGTATTTCTTTCCTGTTTACCTACATAAAAACTCAGACAATGTTTATGCATTACGAAGGATAAACCACACCTTTAAGTTTGCAGTTATAGTAGGCTAATGATCCAACATATCTTTCCTTGATTTAAGGTATAAGCCCTTCCCTATTCATAACATAAGGACACTGCTTGCATGTTTTGCATTCGAAACTCTTACCACACCTAGATAGTCCTTCATTTCTCTTTCACTACCGATTGGCCTCCAAAAACAGTCTTTTTAAATTCATATTCCTTCTCTTAATAAAATGGGCTTATTCCCTAAATTTATTTTAGATTACTTCATTAGATGTAACCCATGTATTGGCCACATGCACTTCTCTACAATCTTTTCTGCCTTTTCATTACAATTAGTGTGTATAAATGACTTAGTTTGTACATATTGGCATTCTCTACTGTCACCATTTAAGTGACTATGGACTTCCACCACCCTTGAGCAAGGAAATATTTACTTTTCTACTAGCTAGCACAGTGAGGAGACAGAAGCCACTACTATGGACAATAGAAGCAAACAGTGATGACGGGTGTATAGTGTCAAGAAGGATAATTTTATAATGTTACAATTTTACACACAGCCCCCGCCCTTTTATTTTATTTTATTTTATTTAGCATTTGTTGGCAGGCTAGTCAACTGGATGCCATATGTCCGTTTTCAGTAGAGGCCGGGGAAAAGCTCCATCAATTGTACACTTTTACAAAAAGGCATAAATAGTTACATAAGAAGATAGGAAATAAAAACAATAATACTAATCAGACTAAAAAAATACATTGGCATAAAAGTTCATGACATATGGAGTTAACCAGATAATATAAAAATAAAGTTTTTTTAACAAGGGTAATGGAAGAGAAGAGTTGGCATTAGTCCCAGGATTAGTGCAAAAGCAAAGCCAGTGTTGTGAGATAACCATCTTTAGTTGAAATTTGAAAAGTTGGAAAGAGAGTTAAAGAAGTGATATCAGAGGGTGATTTATTCCATATTTTTCCAACAAGAGTTGGAGAATAAGCTAGCGCCTGCATGCCCATTGTTGGGTTTGGTAATATTAATGCCCCAGAAGTTTATTTGAGGAGCGTAGTTGTTGCAGGTTGTTGTATGGAGAAATAAGGCTAGTAAGTGTTAGCGGTGTGTTGGTTGGCTGATAATAGAATCTTATAGCTTAATTAAGACTCTGTTGGAAGTGATACAGCCGTTGGTTAGGCCCAGTTCAATCCAGCCTAGTTCTTTTACCATTCAAGCAGTGATGAGTTCTAAAAGGAAGTCAATAGCGAATCGAGCTATAACTTGTGATAGGATGTTTCTAGTTTCTTCATGTTGTTTTGGAAGATTATGGTATAAATGGGGAAGCTATAGAGAAGAGTGGAGATTAGGTGAGAGATCTAGCATTGGTGGACCCTAGCTGTGGGTGTTAGGAAGGTTTGATTCTGTAAAAGGGATCCTATTTTTTATTAACTAATTTTTATGGTGTTGTTGATGTGAGAGTCAAAGTTGAGAGTTATTATCAATGAATTTATCCTAATGGTTTTGTGGTCCAGATTTCAGGAGGAGAGATGAGTGTTCCGTCCAGTGGATGTAAGAATTAAGTAAGGTGGAGTAGATTTACGAGGTAGGTGAAAAAAGAAAATAATAGTTTTGTTTTTCTTGGGGTTGAGGAGTAGACAGCGGTAAGAGAACCATTGTTCTACAGCACTGAAAGCTTTTTGAGTAAGTGACTGGAGTTCTGTATGAGAGTTAGCAGAGCAGATTATAGTTGAGTCGTCTGCATATTGTATACAGGTAGTATATGGGATAGCAGATTGAAGGTCATTAATAAAGATAGAAAATAGCAAAGGGCCTAGGATAGAGCCTTGAGGTACACCTAAGGAGATAGGTAGAAGATTAGAAAGTGAGTTTTTCCAAAGGTTTTAAATGACAAGTATTTTGAATTGTTTACTAAAGGGTTGCATTTTGTACCAACTAGATCTATTAACATCCCAAAAACAATTTTAGACTTAAAAATGTTTACAAGACAACTTAATTTAAACATTTGTCTAAAAGGGAATGAAATTACTAACAAATCACTGTGCCCATATATTGCAGAAACAAAGGAATTAACAATACCTAATTTATCCCTGACTTTAAGGGCAAAGAAATATTGTACTTGTTATTCTAAAGGTGTCATATATTTAGTCATGTGTAAAGCATGCCAAAGATAACTATATTTGGGAAAAACTAGAAAGACACCTTAGAAATAGAATATATGTAGGCACATAAGAACATATAATAAGCACAATGAGAATAATGCCCTATATCGAGCATGCAACAGAAGTGTAAAAATGCACTGACTACAAATTTTGGGTAGTAGAATGAGTAGAACATATGGAGCAAGGGGTGATTGAAACCAAAAGTTAGAATACAGGGAGATGATATGGCAACTCAGGCTGGATACTTACCTGTGGTAACTAGAGTCTGAATGAGCCATATATCTATCACCTGCAATTAATTTTGGCCAGTGATGACCCAAAAGTGAAAGAAAGTATTATGAGGATGTACTAAAAGAAATGTTACTTAAGAATTGTAGGGGCGTTACAATAATATTTACAAAATTATAAAAATACAAAAATAAAAATAAAAATATACTCAAATATAATGATATTTTTACAATGGTCCATAGATATTTGCTGCAATCTTTTCAACAATATTTTTTATAATATTTTTATAATGTTTTTCTATAATATTTTTTATAATATGTTTTATAATGTTTTCTGATAATATTTTCCACAATGTTTTGGAAAAGAAGTTTCAAAATATGTTTTGGAATATCTTCTAAAATGTTTTTGAAAAATGCTCCAAAGAAGTAAAATAATGAGTTACTAAGTTTTGGAACATATTTCACACTACATGGTTAGGAAAATTAAGTAGTGAGAAATATTTAATATTCAATATTTAATATTTAATATTCAATATTATGACATTTAAAATTATTAATTTATCTATTCGATCAATAGCTTATTTATTTATTTATTTATACATATATTTTTACATATAGAGTTTCTAAAGATTATATACATTTATCAAGTATATTATTATTATTATTTATTAATTATATTATTAATTATATATTTAAAATACATTTATATCTTATTCACTATTGTATGTAAATATGTGTTCATCTGCCCTAATATATTCAATTATTTACTATTTATTATTTTTGAAACAATACATTTTAGAACAGCTTTATATTACGTTTGATGTGGATCAATATGAACTTATGTATATGAATATGGCCTTTTTAAATTTTAACATACGTATTAATCAATTATTCAATTAAGTTTAACTACTATTGGGAATTATGTATGTATATAAAAGACTGTGATACCTACTACAGAAGTAGATTCTGAAGAAGTCTCGCGTATGAGGATGAAAGCGCTAAATCTAAGTTCTGTTTCTATTCGTCTATTTTATTTGTTTTAAATTAAAGTATTTAGTATTTTTATACATTCCAACCTGGTCGTGGTTCATGCTTACAGCATTTAGTGCGGAGAGTGCAGTAAAGGAAGTGGAATAGAAAGGACAGCCTTAGCGGAGTGCCGGAATGCAACTGTGTGTTTGTGGATTAGATCTATTAACATCCCAAAAACAATTTTAGACTTAAAAATGTTTACAAGACAACTTAATTTAAACATTTACATCTAAAGGGAATGACAGTACTAACAAATCACTGTATGTAGAACAAATGCACGTAGGAACCCCCCCTACATCCAATACTTAAAATATTTGAGGAAATGATTGAAACAGAAATCAGGGGCATTAAGAATAAGAAAAATTAAAATCCATCATAACAACCTTCCTGAAGAAGTATTTGGTTTAATTAAAAATTAAATAGTAAATGGTATTAGGAATTATCAAAAGCGGACAAAGAGGTTGTACTCATGCTTACCAACATGATTCACGATGCCTCTGTTTTATTCTTCCTTACATGACACAGAGCAGTATAACAGTGCCTCAATTAATATGGGCATAGCGTTGCTTATGCTAAAATTAAATATTATTTGGAAGACCATTTATATACCGGGGGCAATAAATGAACAACTATACAATTATTTATGGGTAGAATAAACCAGTAACTCCCATTATTTTTGGCATCCCCAAAGTACACAAGGAGTCTGGACCCATTGCAATTCTAGACCCATTGCTTAACTGGTACAAAAGTATTAGGAAAGCCATTGGGAAAATTTGTGGATTTTACATGGGGTTCACTTAGAGTTTTTTGAAATTTTAAAGAAGTTTGTGGACTCAATGCAGGAGTTTGTGTAAGGACTCCTTGGGAGTTCTAAAACATCAAAAATGAATATTTTTGTGGAAACACAATTTTTGAAAAGTTTACAATTGGCGGTAGTAGAGTTGTTCCCCCCGGCATACCACACACGAGACAGGGCTTAAATGGTTCAATGATATTACTGACAAGGCCACTCAGGTTTAACAGCAAACACAATAGGGCTCCTGGTAAATTGCTGGAAACAATACTAACTAACAACTTCATTTTTCAATGGGGAATTAGGTTGTCAAAGAGAGTGTGTAATGGGCACCTCCTTTTATA